>NW_015386937.1:405768-423736 GCF_001527695.2 Protobothrops mucrosquamatus
TTTCATGCCCGTTGCTGGTTGGCTAACTAGCAACAGCGTCTTGCCAGCCAATGGAATTGTGTGATTACAAGCCAGGGGAATCCCATAAAAGAGGGCTCCCCTGGCCCAGAGAGCCAGTCCGGATTTACTTGATGCCTTGCCAATAAACCGAGAGCTGACTGTCACTCGACTCGTGTCTTACTGCCTGCGCGATCTAACATATTAATTATTATTTAAGTATTATAGCTATGGTGCTATTATAGCATTCCAGGTAAAGGTAACTTCAGAGGACATTAGAGACAGTGATAACCATGTTATCAGTTATTGGGAAGGGGGGGGATAGTGGTGATTCAGCCTCTGCAAAGACTCTGCATAGTTGTAATGCATTGCTGGAATTACTCCCTGAGACAATAGTCAATAGTTCTCGAAGTGATGATAATGGGGAAAATAGTATTTTAATTTCACAGAAAGAAAATATGCTTGAAGATTGTACTATGATGGAATGAGGTGATTTCAGAATTCTGTTCCTATCCTCTAAAACTGCTTACTGGCCTGTTCTGGAAATATTTAGATTTAGAAAATCCTGTGAAAATACTGCTAGATTTTTTGGCCACTTAAACCCATAGGGTTAAGCAATTATAACACATCTCTCAAGAGATAGTGGAAACAATGAAATATTGTTCTCTTATATGCATATAGTGAGCCGTGGTGGCACAGCAGTTAGAATGCTGTATTGCAGACTGATTCTGCTCGCTGCCAGGAGTTCGATTTGGGTCAAGGTTGATTCAGCCTGCCATTCTTCCAAGGTCAATAAAAAATAACCCAGATTGTTGAGAGCAATATGCTGACTCTGTAAACTGATTTTGTAAACTGCTTAGAAAGGGCTGTAAAGCACTATGAAGTGTTATATAAGTCTTCGTTCTATTGCTCTTATTATTGTGGGGTCTAAAGATATTCATGAATATAAAATGTCTATATTTCTATAGCAGGCATTCTTTCTTTCTTTCCTTATCCTTCCAAACAGCAATGTGATTCCGGCAGGACTGACTTTAAATACATTGGCATAATTAGACCTTTCATGGATAACTGTTACCCATTAGGTTTTTTTCCCCAGAGCATTGGCCCAACCATTGCCTTTGGGCATATGCTCTCATATGCTAAAGTCTGTTTATAGTAATCATAGCAGTTGCAATGGATAAAGTGATATTAATTGAATAAGGGTTTTGAGAAGTTTTCTTTTCTACTTCTCAAGGGAGGTTAATGCTACCTGTGTCAAAGACTGTTTTTACAGTAGAATCAAAATAATATTTTCATTTATTTTCTTAATATAAAACTTTTCTTTGCCATAAGCAAGAAACAGCTATTCTTCACCTTGTCTTACTTCTCTTACATGTCTATTCTTAAAATTAAATCTTTCTTTTCCTGAGATAAACTATTAAATACAAATCTACTGCTATTGTTCTACACTAAATAAAGCCTCTGTGAATCAGCAGAAGTGTCTAAATATAAATTTATTACTCAATTATCTCTCTGATTAAACCAGAAACAAAAGAAGGATTTGGTTGGTTTGGGGTTATTTTTTGCAAAACTTTTTGCATCAAATTCAGAACAATTCTTCTCAAAATTATCATTTGAAATTTCCTTCATTGTCTCCAATGAATTGAGGCTATTTTTAGAATAGATTCTACTTTTTTAAAAAGTAGAAATGACACTTTAAGGAGTACAATACAACTTTCAGAATAATCATCTTTTCTGGACCCCAAACTCCCCATGTTGTGCTTTTTCTACAACTTCAAAGTCCACAGTGACAGAGATAGGTGGATGTCTCATCATTTCAGTGATATAAGAAACACTGAAGTGGTTCTTTAAGGTGCTTCATCTCAAAAGACTGTTATGAACTCTAGAGTCATTAATGAAATACATATATCTGTGTTTAATACCACAATTTAAGTCAAGGGGTCTTTTTTTCTTGCACAGCATTATAATTCACAACTGCTGTTGACTGCAACAAGGACATTTTTCCCCAGGGGTTCCACTACATCTCTGGTGCCATCAAATTGCTGTTGATTATATAATAATCTACTCTGTCTGATATAAAATATGTTGCTTGCTATTGGCATTAATTTTAAAACCAAATCTGTATTGATGAAGTAACTCAGGGGTCCCCAACTCCCAGTTCGTGGACCAGTACTAGACGCAGCATGCCAGCAACCGGTCCGCGCAAACAAGCAAAGCTCCATCCTTGAGATTCAGGCAGTACACAAAACCACGCCCACTCCGGTCCACGGAAAAACCTCTCTCCATGGAACCGGTCCCTGGTGCCCAAACGGTTGGGGACTTCTGAAGAAGCTAATACATTCCAATCAATATTGGGAATTTAGCTTGATGTTGCCTCTGCTTTCTACTTTTCCAATCCTACTGAGGGGCTTCTGTGAACATTGAGTCTCCATGAGCAACACATGGTGGGCTCTTCTTCTTGCAGCTTCTCTCATTGGAGACTTTTTTCCTCCAGCCGTTTTACCATCAAAGACTGAAAGTGAGCAAGAATATGAATGAGCAAATGAACAGACCGAGGTGACTCCTGATTCTTTTCATTTTCTTGCTTTTGGCTAATTGGATGAAGAGCAAGTGAGCAGCCAATGAAGCTGAGGAACACCACAGTAGCAAAGAAACAAGGTAGATGCTATTATTGTTATTACATTTATTGTGGTTACCCACTCTAAAAGATCCCTACAGATTCAGATACAGCCAAAGCAAACAAGAGGCATGGTAGGTACCAAACCATAACAACTCTTTTCTTATTGACTTTTGTCCTTTCAGACATTTGGATCTATTCAGCTCTTTTATTCCTACCCCTTTCCTCAGCCATTTTGCCAGCAGGCCCCCTTCCAAACCAGTTATACACTCCTCAACCACTTTTTGTATTCGGCATATGTTAATAATTATAACAATAATGTAATAATTTACTGCATTTATATTTATATAACTTACAAATTGTTAAAAACACTTAAAAACAAAGAACAATACAAAAAACACAAAAGAAAGGAACAAAGATGGCAGAGAAAACAAACCTGGATGGGGAAAAAAGGAAGGAAGGGAGGGAGGGAGGGAGGGAGAGAGGAAGGAAAAAAGGAAGGAAGGAAAGGGGCATCAGTTATTCTCAATAAAGGTAGGGGCTGTTAGAATCTCATGTGAGACCTTATTCCAGAGGGCAAGTCCTTCTGCAGATAAAGCACATTTCTGCAGTTCCTATAGACAGTATTGTCTAATGATGTGTATGAATGTGTTACCTTCCTGACAGTCAGCTTCTGCTCTTTCCCCTTGTCTCTAGAGCATAACGAGGAAACTTCTATTTTTATTGTCTGAGAAACTCCATTATGTCTTGAAGTAGAATCACTGTTGTTTGTTTCTTTCTAGAGAAAAATTCTGAGATGAGGAGATGTTTGCTTTGATTGTGAGGAGGTAAAGTAAATTAAAGCACATAAGACTCAACCAGCTGTTATCAATGTTCAAGCAAGAGCTAAAAACATGGTATCATTCATACAAAACCAATTATCTTGACCAGTCAGAAGGGTATCTGATAAAAGCAACAACGAAACCACTGGCACTAACTATAGAACAATTTCCATAAGCAAAGAAAGTCTTATTCCCACTAGACACTAGCATCCTGATAAAGCATAGCAGTCATGTGGCAGAGCAGACATGACTTTAAACACAGCCTGTAATGAGAAGTTAGAAATTTGTTAGAAAAAAATGACTTAAAAATTACATTGTATACCAACACCTTCATGGATGGTTGGGCTTGCTCTTAGGCCTACTCAATGGATGACTCATCATTTATTAGCAATCCACTGATGAATCATGTTTCTGTCTTGCTGCTATTGATAAGGGAACATTGGCCAGTTTTTAGCATTGTATCTGATGCTAAAAATGCAAGGAAGTTCCAGATTCAGTTCCTATCTTCTCCAAACAGGACTAGGAAAGACTCTTATGTCAATTTCTGGGGAGACACAGCTAATCAACTCAGAGATTGGGTTTCTGATATGGCATAATTCAGTTACTCACAATCCTCCTCTATAAAATAAACCTCTCTGTGTATTACAAACAAGAAAGAACAAGATGAAAAGAACTGATTTGATGTAGCATGTAACATTGACTTTATGTGCAATAACTTTTAAATTTCCCCCTTTAATTTATTGAGTGTAGCCATTTAATATGAACATCTTCCTTTAAAAGGCCCATTATAGACCATTATTACACACTAGTTGGAAAACATATTTTAGTTACGTGCACTTTAAAAGGAATGTTAAAATATGTTTGAGGACAATGCTTTTGTATCAGAGTTTTTGACAAGACAAGGTATAATAATAATAATAATAATAATAATAATAATAATAATAATAATAATAATAATAATAATAATAATAATAATAGCAAGAAAAAGATTAGAGGTGAATACATCAAGAGAGTGAAGAAGATCTTAAAGTCCAAACTCAATGGAGGAAATACCGTGCAGGCAATCAACACCTGGGCAATTCCAGTCATTAGATACACAGCTGGAATAGTGGACTGGACTCAAGCAGAACTAAAAGCAATGGATAGGAAGATCAGAAAAATAATGACAATGAATCATGCCCTTCATCCACGCAGTGATATTGACAGACTCTATCTACCAAGGCAAATAGGTGGGCATGGAATGCTACAAGTACATCAGATAGTTGAAGAAGAAAAAATGGCTTTGGAAAAATATCTGAAGGACAATGATGAAGATGCACTGAAATTAGTATATCAGAAAGGCTAACTAACTGCTGGAAAGACCAAACTGGCCTACAAGAAAGACCAAATGAAGAACAGAATAGAGGCATGGGAAGACAAAGCACTACATGGCCAGTACATAAAAAAATAGCTGGGAAAGCAGATAATAACAAGACCTGGCAATGGGTAAGAACAGGAAAATTGAAGAAAGAGACCGAGGGACTAATTCTGGCTGCACAAGACCAAGCCTTAAGGACAAATGCATACAAAGTCAAAATTGAGAAGACAGCAACAGACAGTAAGTGTCGCCTATGCAAAGAAGCTGAAGAAAAAGTGGACCACCTGGTAAGCTGCTGCAAGAAGATCGCACAGACCGACTACAAGCAGCGGCATGACAAAGTAGCAACAATGGTGCATTGGAAGATCTGCAAGAAATATCATTTGCCTGTAAGCAAGAACTGGTGGGATCATAAAATAGAGAAAGTGATAGAAAATGATAAAATTAAACTGCTCTGGGACTTCAGAATTCAAACAGACAAGCACCTGCAACATAACACCCCGGACTTAAAAATTGTCGATAAGAAAGACAAAAAAGTCTGGATAGTGGACGTGGCAGTGCCTGGAAACAGCAGAATAGACGAGAAAGAACTGGAGAAGATAACAAAATACAAAGACCTACAAATAGAAATAGAAAGACTGTGGCAAAAGCAAGCAAGTGTAGTACCAATAGTAATAGGTACCTTGGGTGCAATCCCAAAACAATTGGAGCACCACTTGAACACCATTGGCATTGACAAATTTGCCATTAGTCAATTGCAAAAGGTGGCCTTACTAGGAACTGCTTCCAACCTGCGAAGATATCTGTAATACCATCAAACATCCACATCTGCCTATCCCAGGTCCTTGGTAAGGACTCGATAGGTAGACAAAAATGCCAAATACAGTCTGAACATCTGTATGACTGTGCGATGATCAATATTATTATTATTATTATTATTATTATTATTATTATTATTATTATTATTATTATTATTATTATTATTATTATTATTATTTTCTATTATAATAATAGAAGAGAAACAGTTTGAAAAAAATTACAAAATATTGTGATTTGCAAATTGAAGTTGAGCGATTATGGAGGAAGAAATCAATGATTGAACCAAAGGTAATAGGAGCCCTTAGAGCAATACCCAAAGGGTTGCCTAGATACATTGAAATTTTGAACTTACAGTATTAGACCTGAATATCCTGACTTTGCAAAAAAAAACACCACCCTACTTGGAACTGCCTATATACTCAGACACTACCTTAACAGCTTTTAGGTCCTTGGTTAGAACTTGAACTAGTCAGTTCAAGTCCAAGAACAGGTTACCAGTTCCAGACTGTGAATCAAATTGAAAATTATTATTATTATTATTATTATTATTATTATTATTATTATTATTAACAACAACAACAATAATAATAATAATAATAAATAATGAATAATTATTAATAATAGTAACCACGTTACTCAGAACTGCCTATATACTCAGACATTATCTTAACAACTTAACAGGTCCTTGGGTACGACTTGAACTGTTAAGTTTTTACCAGTCCCAGACTGTTAATCGAACTGAAGATTAAATCTTAAATAATAATGATAATGATGATGACAACGATGATGATGATGATGATGATGATGATGATGATGATGATAATGATAATAACAACAAAACAAGGTCGACATACACATGTTTTATCCATTCAGATTTATTTCATGCATTTACTTCATTTATTTACAGAAATCTCTCTATAGATGTATAAATGAGAATACTGACAAGGTGTTTATCACCAATTCCTGGATAGATATGAAAAGCTATTCATCATAATCATCATTTTAGTTTTTATCTATCCACTATAGCAGGGGTGTCAAACTGCCGGCCTGTGGGCTGGACACGTCATCCCAAAACCGCGCCCACCCCATTGCCGGCAAGCTCCGATACGTCGTGCGATGTCACGTGACGTTGCAAATTTGACATGCCTGCACTATAGGATGAAGGCCTCTTCTGCATGTTTCCAACCAATACAGTCCTGAGCTTTCCTTTGCCAATTGGACCTCCTTTGCCAACTGTGAAAGGGTATTATTATTTGAGAAATACACTTAACCCATATTTTGGGTGTGGCATCTGCTGAGATCATAGAGGAGAGTAATGGAGTGGCTATTGCCATGTAAGATGATTTGGAGGTCTTCAGAAGTGCTGTCCAGAGATTATTGAATGTGAAACCGTTCAAAGTTAAACTCTAGGGTCAGTTAAATTCCCAAGTGCATACAATTGTACAGTTTAAGTTGATGATGCAATTCTTTTTTTTCAAGCTGAAGCTTGAATACACAATCATGTGACTAACAAAGCAGGTTGAACCACACAAACTGGATTTGGTTCGATTTTAACTTGTTATATCAAGTTATAATATTTAATGGTCCATCTCCCTTTCAACATTTTAAGTGGGTGGCAGCATTTCTGAGAATTTCTAGGTTCTTTTTCTTTTCAAAACTCTGAAACCTCACATTATCTAGCCTTTATTTATTTATTTATTTATTTATTTATTTATTTATTTATTTATTTATTTATTTATTTATTTATTTATTTATTTATTTATTTATTATTTAGTTATTTAGGCCTTGAAAGATCATCATGAATACTGATGATTACCCTGAAATATCCATCAATACAGCCTTGCTTTTTCTTGTATCTAACAGCATCCAGTTGCATTTTGAGTCAATTGGATTTTGATGGTTTTGTTCAGGTAACTCACATGGAAAGCGTATTGCAATTCTTAATCTAAATGTAACTGAAGTATGTATCAGTGTGATCAAGATTTCATTCAATTGACAAAACTTGCAGAACCAAAGCACAAGCCCTTCTAGTCACAGCTGCCGTTTCAATCTGAAATCACTAATGATATCTGAACTTGATGTTTTGGATAATAATTTGGTGATTTTTTTTTTATTCCAAATACAATGTCCTGCTCAAGAACAATTTTGTCTAGTTTGACTAAGCCTTAATTGAGAAGTCTTAGGTGTCCTCTGAGCTTAGTTGTTTGCTTGTGAATATTTTGTTACCTGACTAGATAACTTTTTCAGTGCTAGAAGGGAATGGGATTCACTCTCTGTTTATATATAGTATCTTGCCCTGTCAATGTAGATAGGAGTGTTGTTTTCTCCATGGAAGTTTCTTCTTTAGGCTGTTATTTACTGTATGATTGCATTGATAATTCCTTAATTAGGATATTGTTCACTGCTTGATTGCTTCTTTAGTATTAATTGTGATGTTAATCCTTGTTTATCTGGCTGTTGATTGTTAGTGAGGAGGCATTCTGGTCTTTTCACTTCATTTTTAGCTTTTTTGCTGTTTTTTTGAATAGTGTGTAAATATTGTTGGTCTGTTGATGACTGATTTGTCTGAGTGCTAACCTTCCAGGAATTCCTTGAGCATTTTTGAATTTGGCTTGGTCTAGGAGGCTTACAGCTGCCTGTTGAAACTATGGTTAAGTCATCCTCATGTTGTGAAATTAAGAAGATTTCCTCAAATCTTCTGACTGCTAGTTGGCAATCATGGATATCCTCTGCTAGTCTTATACCTGTCTGGACTACATAGTGGTTGTTACAGTCTTTATCGTGTAAGTTGTAGATCACTCCTTTTTTCTTCTTCTTGGCCTACTGGGTCTTTTGGTTTACTTAAAATGTTCTGGAATTGGAGCTTCAGTTGATTTGTGTGCTGTGTGGTTGTAATAGTCTGTTAATTGTTTCTGAGATGTTTTTGATGTATAGCTGCATTATTCTTTTCATAGCTTGGGTTAATAGTGCTCTAGTGTGTTCAGTGGTCATGCATGTTTGGTAAAGCTGCATGGATATCCATTTTATTGGAAGATGTTGCACAAGTAGTCTGTTTCTTTTCCTGATGTTTTGGATTGCTGCAGTGTGTTAATACTCATCTGAATAAGATTCTTGTGAGAGGCTGGATTACTTTGGTAGTACAGTATTTGATCACAGTGGGTAGTTTTTCAATAACTTGTATTTCTAATTTGTTATTATTTCTTCTGCTGATGAGGATGTCTAGGAGAGCAGTGTATTATTGTTTTCTTCTTCTCTTGTGGATTTTATTTTATTAAACACTAAGATCAAAATATCCAGAATCATGGATCTCATCAATTTCTGCCTCACTACCTACTTTCAGTTTGATGGACACAAATACTAACAAATTAGAGAAACATGGGATCATTACTCTCAGAACTGATAGCAGAGATGCAGGGGTGTCAAAGTCAATTTCATTGAGGGCCGCATCAGCATTGCAGTTGCCCTCAGGGGGGGCAGGGGTGTGTGGCCAGGGTGGGTATAGCCTACTGGGTGGATGTGGATGGAGTGGGTGTGGCCTATTGGGTGGGCATGGCCAGCTCTACATCGTTTGCGTCAAGGGTGCCTCTGGGAGCCTGGGCAAGAGTGGGACAGTTCTGAGGGTCTCTGGCAGAAGGGGGTGGGACCGGGGCAAATGCCAAGGCATGGTCCACTGGAGGAGCCTCACTGCCTGCTGAAACCCCTCTGCCGGAGTCCATCAAGCCAGATATGTGAAGTAGGCAAGGGCCACTTCCAGGTGATGGTGCATTTCTTCATTCCTCACAAAGGGTGACACTTCCGCAGCATGCATCCAGGGGGCAGGGCCGACACGGCAGGGGCTGGTTCCTTGCTGTTTCCAGATGGCCTTGTGGAGCTAAGACTGAATGCATTTCAGTACAGATGGCCACCACAAAATTGTACATTGGCTCCCAACCGGCCTGGGCCAGGGCCAAGGCAGTGGGGGCTGTTCCCTCACTGTTTTCAGGATGGCTTTGTGGGCCACATGAAACCACTTTGCGGGCCGCATCCGGCCCCCCGGGCCTTGTATTTGACATGTCTGGCAGAGAGTGTGACATAGAATGTAGAAACCATAGCACTGCCACATATACAACCAAAAATATGGATCTGGTATATAGATGGTACCTTTGTCATAATGGAAAAGGGAACAACTAAAGAAGACATCTGAAACAATAAACAAATTCAAAGGAATAAAATTCACAGGAGAAGAAGAAAACAACATACTGCCCTTCCTGGACATCCTGATCAGGACAGAAAATTGCAGCAAATTAGAAACACAAATTAAAGATATTCAGAGAACACCAAGGACTCCATAGTTCCACCCTGAACAACATATGTTCTCTTATATTGGTGAACATTGGTTCTTATTCACACATTATTTTTTTCCAGATGCCACAAACATTTTCCTCAGAATAAGTAACAAGAAAAAAATAAACCTAAGCTTGTATGGTGCTGAATACTCCACCATCTCCCTTCATCAGCATATCACAAAGCTTAAAGAAAAAATCCCTTCAATTTCCATGAAGTAACCCACCAGGGATTCCCTAATAGCCTGTATCTCTGCTGTTAACCAAAATCAAAACTATAACCTGACAAATGGCTCACCTTTCAAGGGATTTTGAGGATGTTATCAAATTGCCTGAATTTCATACTTTTGAATGGTAAAACCATTTGACTTATCACAAACTGCTTTAATGCTATTTCACTCACCTTTCTCAAATTGAGTTTATAAAGGAGCCTGCACTGACCATTCAAAATTAAAAAAAAATAAAATAAAAAATTACAGTTTGGCATGTCTTACCATTTAGGGCATGTCTGGTGTGAAGGACTAGGACCATACTAGAAGTTCCAATTTAGAATTAGACATGCCTAAGCACTGAAATCTACTCAACTAAAGTTTAGCACTATTTTGGCACTAGATAAAGATCAACAGAAATCAAGAGGGTTTGGACTTAGTCTATTTGTGGCTATATAGAGAGTCTGGGCTGATTCCTTTGCCCCCAGGTTCTGTCGCTCCTTCTCCTACAGCCACAAACAATCCACAGGGCACACATACTGTCTCATCATTCTCTTTTTGTGGGTCCTGAAGCATGCTTCTCAGACCAGCACAAAAATTTACAAAGAAAGATGTATAACTGATGTCTTATATTTATCTGTTGCACAATACAATATCAAGCAATATATATGTGAGAAATATTACCTAGATTGATAGCATCTACTTTTAATATGCCCCACACAAAAAAGCATAAAAATTGAAAATACATAATCTACAAGGGGAGGGGGGATTGAGAACATTCCATTACTATAATATGCCTCGTGGCCTTTAGAGATCGAACTTTTCCCAGCAGGCAAGTAAGTGGCATGCTCTCCTTCCTTCCTTCCTTCCTTCCTTCCTTCCTTCCTTCCTTCCTTCCTTCCTTCCTTCCTTCCTTCCTTCCTTCCTTCCTTCCTTCCTTCCTTCCTTCCTTCCTCTCTCCCTCCCTCCCTCCCTTCCTTCTAGCCTTCCTGCCTCCTTGCCTTCCCACCTGAGTGGCTTTTGAGTCCTTAATGTCTGATCTGCTTTAAAGGCTGGTTCACAGCAGATTTAGATAGGGATCTAACCTGTACCTTGACCTGGGGTTGCCTGGTTGATTTCAAAGCTGGGAAATACTCCAGATGGGCAGATTTATCATACGTCCCTGTTTAAAATTTTACTAAAATAATATAGCAGTGTGCAGCACTTAAACATGGGCAGCAAAGAAGTAAAGATTCCTAAGAAAGAAATGCCTATAAAGTGAATTACATCTGCAAAGTGACATGAATGTCCAAAGCTACATTCATTAAAAGGATGAATGCTTGCAAAGGAGAAATGCTTTGCATTCAGAATCCAGTGACAAAACATCTCATCAACAGTATGAAAAAGTCTGATAGAGGAGCTAATCCAGTAAAGAATGTATGCTTTTTTTCATTTCAGCAGCACTATCAACTCTCCTTTAAACATAGTAATTCTTCTGCATTGAAGCTTGAATCTATTGAAGCCATTAAACTTTTCTATTGTTCAATTCAGCATTTATGTGGCAAAGAAGAGTTAACATGTAAAATGCAAACAAATATTTACTTGATAGGTAGGCAGATGGCAGACATAGAATACCAAGTGTGAAATATTGATTACCCTTTTTGCATTTATGAAATGCCATAGAAAATGGATTTCCATTTCTAAAATTCTGAATAGGAAAAAAAGTAATAGCATTCCACATCAAAGAATGTCTTTGAGGGCAACAATCATTGAATATAATTGTCTGACTATATACCCTTGCATATTCATTGTTAAACTTATGGTATTTAAACTAAAATTTATCTGCACGCTTTAAAATATTTTGTTAATTTTTTTTGTTCAATAAGCACTATATAATCATAAATTGCTTTATGTTTTTATTCTTTATAAACAAATTGTTATAAATAATAGTGTGCAGTTGATTAAGAGATTATTCTTAAATTATAATAATAGGAACTACTGATTTGCTTTTTCTTCTGTTCAGTTGTGTCAGATTATCAGAGAGTGCCTACATATGTCCCTACAGTTTTCCTGGTAAGGTTTTGCAGATTGCCATTACATCCTTCCTAGGGTTGAAAGAGAGTGACTGGTCCAATATCACCCAGTTAGTTTTGTGCTTAAAGTGGGACTAGAATTCAAGGAATCTTGGTATCTAGTCTGATGTCTTAATTATTACATCAAATTTGCTTTGTTACTGTTAGGATTATTACCCAATTTACTGGGATATTTACTCAATCTCAAATTCCCACCATGGCTTCTGGAAATATACATGTAAAAGTTCTATAGTTCCCACTATAATCAGGATAAAAGCTGGAGATTTCAAATGAGGGTTGAGGATAGAACAGTTTAAAGATAAGTGCCACTGGCTCATTAATTGATCAGCCTATATGGCACTTTCACATTCTGCTTCCTTAAGTTTGCAATTGGAAATTGGCAAGGACAAGAGGAGAGAAAGAATAAATGATCGGGTTTTTTGACATATGCCATGGAGATGGGAGAACAAAGGGAGGATATGATGGAGGAGTTTGATGTTATAGATCCTGAATTCATGAAATTTGAACTGATCCAACTGAACAGTTTAATCAAAGGTATCCATCCTTCCTCAAGGCCAGGAGGTATCCATCCTCCCTCAAGCCCTCTATTTGCTGTTATTCAGCAGCTAACATTTGGTTTGTGAAGCACTTGGCTAAATTGTCCACTGAAAGTGGACTGCTAGTAGTTCTCTATTCTAGGGCTTTATAGCTTTGTGATAATGATGCCAATGGCAAACACATAGGTTGCCATGTCTAAAAGCCAAAGCTGCTTGCAAATGCAACATAATGGAGCTCGGCAGTGAAGAGAACAGTTGAAAACAGATTGCAAATTTGAATGATAATTTGGCTCATTGATTTCCAGAGAAGCAAAGCAGTGCGCTGATGACCCAAAATGCAGAATCTGCAGCTGAGCAAAAACTCCATCTAATCCAATTCATTAAGGCAATGCAAGATGTTGGAAAATTGTGTTTTTATATATTTTTTTCTAATCAATCAGTCCTGATTAGAAAGGATGGGTTTTATTAAAAAAAAGTTTCCTGAGGTTATACTTTCTTATACACACATAGATGTGTGTGTGTGTGTGCATGGGTGTCTGAATGCATGTCCTCAGGATTAATGTGGCATCATGAAAGATAATACAGAATAATGTAATATACATATACCTAAGTGACAAATTTTTACAAATATTGAAAGTAAGGGAAGGAGAGGGAATGACAGGTGTTCAGTTTATTATTATTATTTGATTTATTGCCGCCAGTCCAAAAGATTCTGAGCAGCTTACAACTTCAAATATACAGTTTAAACTAATTTGAATTAGTCCTACCTTCCTGGTACTGTGAATTCTCTTTGCACCAAAATTCTGTTCCAAGAAAGCTGAAAATCATGTATTTGTATCTATTTAAGCTGTATTTGCATGACAAACTGAACCCCATTTTAGTCAAAGAAATCAAATATAGTAAAGTAGTAATGGGCATTTTTTTGGTCTTAAGGAGTAGAGCATTAGGGTAAATAGAGCAAGCAACAAACTCTACCTCATGAAATCTTGACCCTGACTACTCTATAGCCCAATCATCATCTCATCCAGACATCTTGAGATCTGTTTTCAAAGCTGTATTTGTCTAATCTAAGGATTAGAGTTGTGAAATGGAGAAAGAAAACCAGATTTTCAGCGTGCTGAAGTATGTGTCAAATGTCACATCCATTGTTTGCATAGTGCTTTTATATCAGGAGTGCTGTTATATACCATTACAATGATATGATATTTCAGCTGAGTATTATATTACAACCAAAGCAACAACTCTATAAGTTCTATAAAATTCATTTATGTGAGCTTACATGCAAATCTAAATAGAAACTCTGAATATTAAACAGTTATTCTGTATAGATCTGTTTCTCTAAAAACCTATCCAGTGTTTTTAATTGTAGCTGGATTCTTTCCCCCAATTTCAATTGGTGTTGTTAAAACTCAGAAAACAGCATCTGGTCAGCATCATCTAGGCGAGCATATTGCATATAATTGCCAATGGTTTCTGTATAATCAGGAAGACCAAATGCATCGCATGTAGAAAACTGGCAGCTTCAAAAAATATTTTGGGTTCAGCACAAATTTGGCCCTATTAAAAAAAAAAAAAAGCTCCATTCCCACCAGCCTCTGAAAGACACTTGTGCTCATTTGACACTTCAGGTGATGAGTCTTTTAGTCATGATTATTTACTGACAATGAGTAGTTCCTTTTCATGGTGATTTTAAATAAGCCAATCCATACTAAATATGCTAACTCTGCTTGTACAATATTGAACTTTTGATTTTGTCAGGAGATGAGTTGGTTGGATGCAGATCTGAAAAGGCATTTTCTATTTGGGGAAATATTACCAGATCCTGCACAAATCACAGGTGGATAATATGGTTTCTGAGGTTGCTTCCAAGTATATGATTCTATAAAATTGAATATTAGAATATGAATTCCAGATCAGCATGTTTACACCTATCTTGTATATAGTAATGTACTGTATATGGCGATAACTTTGAAAAGTTGCAATTGGTGCAGAAAGTGATAACTAGACTGCTATTGCAGGGTTCACATGATGCCTAATCAGAAAGATCTATGCGAGCTACCACCTACTTGTCAGGCATAAATAATAGATTTAAACGAATATAAATAAACAGATTATTTGTGATGCTGCTACTAAATGAGTTATGTTCAAACACAGAATATTAAATATATATTGTGAGCATCTTAAGTAGCTGCCCTCTGTTTTGAAATATATTTTCAGCAGGACAAACACATGGCTGTACTCAGCAGATGTGTGACTAAACATTTGGCTCCTTCCCAAGAATATATATTCCATTTTAAATCAAATTTAAGTACATATTCACCTTTAAATCAGTGTAATTATATGTGCTGTAAGGAAGGCATTTCTCACTCACAATTTATCATATTCTAAGCCATCCTAGAGCTCTTAAAAACTGCTTAAGCATAAACTCTTTTTCCTGTTCAGACCTTCTCAGTTAAAATGAAAAAGTTCAGGATAGTCAATCCTATTAACTGGTTTAACTGGTGGGTCAAAAAAGCCAAGATGTGCTTTAATGACCCTAGTTATGGAATCAAACTGGCAAGGCAAGTTTCAAGATTAAATGTCCTGAGTACTTTCATTGAGTTGAATATAATATTATACAATATCAAAGAAAGGAATGATCAAGTATGACAAAAAAAAAATTGATAGCACACAAGGTGATATTGTGTGTGTTTGGTGTGTATTGTGTATATGTATTATGACCCAGGTGGTGAAGGCAAGGCAGGCCTCTAAAGAGTTCTTTATTTCTCTTAAACAATGTTCCAGCCAACAGCCCTCCAACTACTGGTAAGGTTCCACCCTCACGCTACCCTGAAGGCAGACATCCTCAGTCCTCCCAAACAACAGCCCCTACAGTACCAAGAAAGCCCCCAGAGTAGGAGCACGCTCACAGAGCAAGGTCCAGGGTTCCAAGTCCAATCCACCAGGTAGGGTCTAGGCACAAGATAAGGGCAGTCGAAACAGGTCCCAGAAAAGAAGCAGTTCCAAAGCCCCAGTGAAGCAAAGGCAAACGTAGGCCATCAGAGAAGGATGAGGTCCAAAACAAAATGACAAGAGCAATCTTCCAAATGAGGCAAGGCAAACAGCAACACCCACGAGTAAAATCCAGGCGAGTATAAGCCAAAGCAAATAATTGTTCCTGGCAAAGACTGACTCCCCATGGCTTCTCCTTAAGTTACTCCCATCCAGGTGTTCCTAGTGAGAAGGGATGGGGAGATCTCCTCCCAAGTAGCCTTTCAGCCCTTCTCTGGGCTTGCCTATACGCCACTCTCCTTGCCCTTGGATCAAGTGGGGGAGGCAGCTGTTCCTCATCAGAGGAGATTGGCTGCCTATTGATTGGCTGGTCAATAGCCGATCCTCCCCTGTGTCTGTGCAGGCAGGCAGCTCTCCATATGGTCAACCACCTCTCCCAATGCCTGAGGGGTCCAGGACATCATCATCCTCAGCCCCTGGCATGCCTTCCCTATCAGATGGTCCCAGCTCCAAATCTTCCTCCTCTTCCTCTGAACCAGCCTCTGAGGGGGGCATGACAGTATGTGTCAGTGTGTGCTGTGTGTATGTATATTTTTAATTTCTTGATTGATGTATTTCTAATAGTGCACATTATTTTATATAATTAATTTCATTGTATAACCATTCCATGTATAATTAAGCATGATTGCTCATGACCTCACTCAGAACTATTTTACATTAAAATAGTTCACAGGTTTACTTTAAAAAGTTCATAGTCATCCATGTTTGAGAAGTTACATTTCACAAATAGTTCACAGTAGATACCAATAGCGGTAAATAACTGCATTATCAAATTTATTCATAAAAATAATACCTCAATAAGATTGCCATTTTTTCTATCTATAGCGGCTACATAAATGCATTTTGGGGGAGTAAATTTATCCATTCATTCTGCAGTTGGAGTTATAATGATTGAAAAGCTCTGATTGATATTGCAATAATCATACAAATTTTAAACAAAGACACAGGAAACTTAGACTCAAGTAGATGGGAAAGTAATTCACACTCATTTGTTACAGTCTCATAAAAATATCATCAAAAGTTGAACCGTTTATAGAGATTCTCAGTCATCCCAGTTAGGCAACTGGACTTTCTTGTTTTTCTTTGAAGACATTTTGCTCTTCGTCCAAGAAGCTTCTTCAGCTCTGACTGAATGTTGGGGAAAGGAAGGATTTGTATTCCTTGCAGACAGATGTTGTCTTGGAGATAGATGTTGTCATATCCCTCCCCTCTATTAAGAGAAGGCTGTTCAGTTTTGACATAGATGGCCTCTTTGATCCCTCTTTCAAACCAGCAGTCCTCTCTGTCCAAAATGTGGATTTTGCTGTCTTCAAAAGAGCGGCCTTTGTCTTTTAAATGCAGATGGACTGCTGAATCTTGTCCTGATGGACAAGCACCTTGAAAAAGCACCTTTGGGACAAAAATTGAACCCTTCCTACATATTCTGGGTGCTTATACAGGCTTTCTGCATAAAAGTAGCTGCCCTGGAAGATGTGGTTAATTACTACAATTGCTGCTTTCTTAGTTGAGGAAGATTGGTGAGTGGGTAGAAGGAATATTTCAATGCTTTTGATCAAAGCCTCACCTACTAAAATCCCTCTTTGAACCACAATTTGCCCTGTGATATTCCTGAGTATGAAATTTATATCAAAAGGGTGGAAATAAATTGGAGAGGAAAGGAGGAGAATCAACCTAATTAAATAATCTCTGTACAGCTTTATAGTGATCAAAGAACAGGGTCAAGTCTTCAGAAGATTACTCTCAGTCTGGTACAGGATCCAGCCTGTCATTGAGCTTCAGAGGAATGCAGAACAAAACCATACCCAGGGATTTCTACATCATTGCTCCTTCCATATCCCATTTCACTTCTCATCCAAGAAACTTCTTAAGTTGAGTTCTTCAGAACTAAAGAAGCTTCTTAGATGAGAAGTGAAATGTCTTCAAGCAAAACAAAGAAAGTCCAGCTGCCTTTTGAAAAAACACCTTTGGGATAACCATGACCTGAATGACTGAGAATCTCCATAGACATTTTGCTCCTTCCATGATTAACCAGAGGTATGACACTCATTCATTCATTCATTCATTTAGTTAGTATCCTGTCTTTATTATTTTTACAAATAACTCAAGATGGCGAACATGTCCAATACATATCTTCCTCCTCCTATTTCACCCCAGCAACATCCTGTGA
>NW_015386937.1:427448-428703 GCF_001527695.2 Protobothrops mucrosquamatus
CTCAGACTCAACCCTTCCAAGACCGAGTGGCTGTGGTTGCCGGCACCCCGGCATAGTCAGCTGATTCCATCGCTGTCTATAGGGGGCGAAACTTTGGCCCCCTCAGAGAGGGCACGCAACTTGGGTGTCCTCCTGGATCCACGGCTGACACTGGAAGACCATTTGTCGGCCGTGACCAGGGGGGCGTTTTATCAGGTTCACCTGATTTACCAGTTGCGCCCTTTTCTGGACCGGGACGCTTTGCGCACAGTCACTCATGCCCTCGTCACCTCCCGCCTGGACTACTGTAATGCTATATACATGGGGCTCCCTATGAGGAGCATCCGGAGGCTTCAGCTGGTCCAGAATGCGGCCGCGCGGGCGGTGTTGGGAGGGACGCGCCGCTCCCACGTAACACCGCTGCTGCGCGAGCTGCACTGGCTACCAGTGGCCTTCCGGGTACGCTTTAAGGTGTTAGTTACCACCTTTAAAGCGCTCCATGGCATCGGACCTGGATATCTCCGAGACCGCCTTCTGCCACAGATTCCCTCCCACAGACCGGTACGCTCCCACAGAGCGGGCCTCCTCAGGGTGCCGTCGGCCAAGCAGTGTCGGCTGGTGACCCCCAGGGGGAGGGCCTTCTCTGTGGGTGCCCCCACCCTCTGGAACGAACTACCCCCCGAGATCCGGACGATTCCGGATCTCCTAGCTTTCCGCCGCGCCCTCAAGACATGGCTTTTTCAGCAAGCGGGTCTGACCTAGGGAGAATTTTAAATAGGGACAATTTTAATGATTTTAATAAGACACAGCGGCAAATATTTGTTTTTAAATTGGTTTTTATTGGGGATAATGTTTTATACTGTTTTAATATGCTGTGAGCCGCCCTGAGTCCAGTGGGGAGAAGGGCGGCATATAAGTCCAATAAATGAATGAATGAAATATGTGTAGCATTTGGTTAGAAAGCTAAGTCTGACTTGTTATAGAAAAGATATAAAGGTGGTGAGGGATCACGGGTGCTCCCGTGAAACATTTCTTACTATTGTGTTAATTTTCCCAGTATAGAATATTTGTATATAAAGGTAATCCTTGACTTACAACCATTTGTTTAGTGACAAAAATTAGGATGGCATTTAAAAAAATGTTGCAGCATCCCAAAAGTCACATGATTTTGTGCTTGGCAAAGAAGATTGCAAGCTGCAGTGAGGTGATGTCTCGTGTTAATAACCACAGTGATTTGGGGCACAAAAAGTCATAAAATTGGGTTCTGTCACATAAT
>NW_015386937.1:428977-450690 GCF_001527695.2 Protobothrops mucrosquamatus
AAACCGGCTGAATCCCGCCACTGTTGTTAAGCCTGATTTAGACTGATAATTTTATTTCTTTCTATGTGTGTATACACATTCAGCTAAATTAGATTAGCAGCATCTAATGATTTGAATATTCAGGAAGATTTATTCTCTGTATAAAAGTTATTTGTTATATATGAAAATATTACCAAATGTATTCATATTATTTATACTGATAGGGGTCATTATGTGGCTGTCATTTATGGATCCAACTGTCATTTATGGGCCAAGTGCCAGTGACTATATAGCTGTAGTGCCAAGCATTTTTGTTTCTAAGGTTTTAATGTCTCTCTGTGCTGCCAAAAGGACCCATTAATTTATGTTCTGTATTGTAGAGAGAAGTATGAATGCCACTGATCTATGCCTGATATACCGGCTTAAGCACTTACTATAAAAGATTACATCACTAGAACAGATAATAATTTCAAATGCTTAATGAAAAAATCAATATATTGCTCAAACAAATTGAATATATAGTTCATACTGCTGCTGCAGAAATAGCCTGACTTGAATGTTTCCCCACCCTTGCAGGTTTAGCTGGCCAATTTCCTTAATGGTATCAAGATATAAAAAGTCTCACAATGCTCCTAATAAAGTGCTTGAGGTAATGATACTCGCTCCATTAACTGGCCAATACCAAGAAGGACAAGAGACACTTGTTCTCACATTGACAATTGAAAGAACTTAATTTATCTTCTTCAATGTAAAAAAAAGAAGAAAAATCTATAATCTACAGTGGATAAATAATGGTGATGCAATTGTTGTACATAGCCAGAAGAAATGTGATGTCATTCCCTTACTGGGAAATAACAACAACAACAACAACAACAACAACAACAACAACAACAACAACAACAACAATAATAATAATAATAATAATAATAATAATAATAATAATAATAATAATAATAATAATAAAGTTGGAAGGGACCTTGGAGGTCATCTAGTCCAACCCCCTGCTCAGGCAGGAAACCCTATATCAGGGGTGTCAAACTCAATTTCATTGAGGGCCACATCAGCATTGCGGTTGTCCATGGGGGCTGAGTAGGTATGGCCAGGGTGAGCATGGCCTATGGGTGGGCGTGGCTGAGGTGAGCGTGGCCTACTGGGTGGGCATGGCCAGCTCTACATCGTTCACATCAAGGGTGCCTGTGGGGCCTGGGCAGGAATGGGACAGATCTGAGGGTCTCTTGCAGATGGGGGGTGGACTGGGGCAAGCACCAAGGCATGGTCCACTGGAAGAGCCTCACTGTTCCTCTCAGGCCATGCGAGGGGGGACTGGATGGTGCCGCGGGCTTCCCGGAGCCCTGGGCAGAAGAGGTCAAACGCCCAGCCCGGCCCTCAAGCACCCGCGGCACCAAGCCCAGCCCCACTACCCCAAGGGGGTGCCCAGCTGCACTTAACTCCTCCTCAAGGCTGCTGCTGCTGTGCTTGCTCTCCTTAGCCAGGTTGCTCATTATGAGTATAAGGGCAAAGTCAGAGGGAGGCCCACTCCCTCTCCATGGGAGGAGACCCGGCTTTGTATCCAAAGCTTCCTTAGCAATAGGATGGGTGACCCCCAGGATAGGCCAGGAGGAGGGGGTAAGGGGATGGTGAAAGGGCAGCAGGGCAGGACTAAGGCAGGACTTCCCTCAGACCCTCCCTCTCTTTCCTTCCTTCCTTCCTTCCTTCCTTCCTTCCTTCCTTCCTTCCTTCCTTCCTTCCTTCCTAAGAACAGAGTGGTGGGAAAATATTTGAGATGAGGGAGGGAGAAAAACAGGCAAGAAACGCAGCTGGGGAGGTGTCACTCTTCGTGAAGAATGAAGAAATGCACCATCGCCTGGAAGTGGCCAGCACATGGGCCTTGCCTACTTCACATATCTGGCTTGGTGGGCTTTGGGGGAGGGGACACCATGAGCAATGTGAGAGTCGATGTTACCTGCGCAATGCCATCCAGCCTCCAGCCTTCCTGATTTCGGCAGGCAGCGAGGCACTTTCCTCACAGTGCCGAAAGGCTGAGCCAGGCAGTGCAAATCTGAAAAGAAGTGCGACGCCACCCAGCCCCCAGCCTGCCCGGTTTTGGCAGGAAGCGGGGCGCTCTCCTCACAGCGCCGAGAGGTTGAGCTGGGCAGTCGAAGCTCGCCAGCTTTGCACCTTGCTGCCTGCTGAAATCGGGCAGGTTGGGGGCTGAGCAGTGTCGTGCTTCTTTTTAGATTCAAGCTGCCTGGCTCAGCCTCTTGGCGCTGTGAGGACAACGCCCCACTGCCTGCTGAAACCCCTCCCCCGGAGCCATCAAGCCGGATATGTGAAGTAGGCGAGGGCCATTTGCTGGCCATTTCCAGGCAATGGTGCATTTCTTCATTCCTCACAAAGGGTGAAACCTCCCCAGCGTGTGCCCAGGGGGTGGGGTCAACGTGGCAGGGGCCTGTCCCTTGCTGTTTCCACATAGCCTTGTGGAGTTAAGACTGAATGTGTTTCAGCATAGATGGCCACCACAAATTGTACATTGGCTCCTGGGCAGCCTGGGCAGGGGCCAAGGCAGCAGGGGCCATTCCCTCACTGTTTCCAGGATGGCTTCGCGGGCCACATGAAAGCATGTTGCGGGCCTTGTGTTTGACATGTCTGCCCTATATCATTTCAAACAAATGGCTGTCCAGCCTCTTCTTAAAAACTTCCAGTGTTGGAGCATTCATCGCTTCTGGAGGAAGATTGTTCCACTGATTAATTATTCTAATTGTCAGGAAATTTCTCCTTAGTTCTAGGTTGCTTCTCTCTTTGGTTAGTTTCCATCCATTGCTTCTTGTCTTGTCTTCAGGTGCTTTGGAAATTGCTTGAATCCCTCTTCTTTGTGGCAACCCCTGAGATATTGGAACGCTGATATCATGTCACCCCTCTCCTTCTCTTCATTAAACTAGACATACCCAATTCCAGCAACCGTTCCTTATATGTTTTAGCCTCCAGTCCCCTAATCATCTTTGTTGCTCTTCTCTGTACTCTTTCTAGAGTCCCAACATCTTTTTTACATCGTGGTGACCAAAACTGCAAGCAGTATTCCAAGTGTGGCCTTACCAAGGCATTGTATTAATACTTCACATGATCTTGATTCTATCCTTCTGTTAATGCAGCCTAGCTTTTTTGGCTGCTGCAGCACACTGCTGGTTAATATTTAAGTGATTGTCCACTAGGACTCTGAGCTGCTGCAGCACACTGCTGGTTAATATTTAAGTGATTGTCCACTAGGACTCTGAGATCCCTCTCACAGTTACTACTATTGAGCAAGGTACCACCTACTGTATACTATACCTGTGTATTTGGTTTTTCTTGCTTAAATGTAGAACCTTACCTTTTTCACCATTGAATTTCATTTTGTTAGATAGCACCCAATGTTCAAGTCCTTCTGTATCTTAAGCCTATCTTCTGGAGTGTTGTTTATTCCTGCCAGCTTGGTGTTGTCTGCAAATTTGATGAGTTCCCCATCTATCCCGTCATCCAAATCATTGATGAAGATGTTGAAGAACAGTGGGCCCAGAACAGAGCCCTGGGGCACCCCACTACACCCTTCCCTCCATGTAGATGCAGTTCCATTGATGACCACACACTGAGTACGGCTGGTCAGCCAGCTATGAATCCATCTGGTGGTGATGCTGTCTAACCCACATTTTTCTATCTTATCAAGTAGTAGGTTGTGATCTACTTTATCTAATGCCTTACTGAAGTCCAAGTAAATTATATCCACAGCATTCCTCTGGTCCACTAATTTTGTCACTTGGTCAAAGAATGCAATAAGATTTCTCTGGCATGATCTGTTTTTGACAAACCCATGTTGGTTTTTGGTAATGACTTTGTTTGCCTCTAGGTGTTTGCTAATTCCTTGTTTGTTTATCTTTTCCAGAATCTTCCCACGTATTGAGGTCAGGCTGATAGGTCTATAGTTTCCTGGATTCATTTTTTTTCCTTTTTTGAAGATGGGAACTACATCAGCTCTTTTCCTGTCCTCTGATAGTTCCCCAGTGCTCCAGGATCTTTGGAAGATATAGTTCAGTCATCAAAGCAAAATTGTTGAGCCAGTACAGATAATAGAGACTGGTTTATTTATTTGTTTAATTATCAGACAATAAATAAATAAATCATCAGACAATAAATAAATAAAATTATATTGACTTAAATCTGAGTAGCTGTACAAGCATCCCTAGGTATTCAGTGCAAATTGCAACAAAAGACAAAATCAGAATAAAGGTACGTACAATGAATGCACAAACATTATTATAGTTGGTCGCACAATGAGGCAGATGTTTAGACCAGATTTTTATTTATTATTAATTTTTATCCCAGTTATTTATTTTTTATAAATAACACAAGATGATGGACATGTATAATATTTCTTGCTCCTATTTTGTCCACAATAACAACCGGTGAGGTGAGTTGGGCTGAGAGAGACTGACCCAAAGTCATCCAGCTGGCTTTCATGCCTAAGGTGGGACTAGTATTTAGAACATAGAATAAGAGGGTTGGAAAGGACTCTTGGAATTCTTCTAGTCCAATCCTCGTTCAAGCAGGAGACCCTATATCATTCTGAACAAACTTTGCAGACTAAATATTAGCTTTTTTTCCCCCTTACACAAACTGTTTCATGATAGTCACTATTTTATAGCCACAGGCAGGCTCAAGTGTATTTGTATTCAGTGATATAGCAATAATGGCAAATGAAAATGGCTCAAATAGTAGTGAAATAGGACTTTTTGCATCAGATCTTCAGATCTCTATGGCCATTTATGTCTCTGGTTTCTCTCGGACTGACAGTATATTCCTGAGACATTTTCCATAACTATGTATATTGCAAATGAGGAATATGAAAATATTTCGCTTCACGTGTGATCTAAGAAGCTGACACTGCTTCCCACTGTTTCGTGCCTAGAGCAATCATAGCTGCTGTATTGCTAGAGGTCTCTGTTAGTTTTCCATTGTCTAATCTCTTTTAAAGTTGTACTTATCTTGGCTCCTGCTTCATCTTCTGGCATTGAATTCAGTCAACTAATTTTCTTCTGTGCTTCTTTGGATCCTTTCCAACTGGTTCATTCATCATGTATGACCATGTCTTATCTTAATTTTATCTTAATTTATCTTAATTTTCAAGGATGCCCCAGAGCTTTGCTAAATGAAAGCCTTTAATTGGTTAATCACACTCCTTTACTCCTGGCTGACTTGCTTAGAAAGGAGTGGTGGGGGGGGGGGAGAAAGCCAACTTAATAAGATCAAATCCAGCCACTAAGAATTGGATGCACTGCACTTACCTAGAGGCAGTGAAATGTCTTTTATATCGCCATAATCAATGAATTATTTGAAACAGCCAAAACCTTCATGCTTCAATAAGATTCTAACTCAGGTTTACTAATTTTACTACAAATATAAAATGGTAGCAATCTGATTTCTTATTCCAAAGTTCAATTTTATTCAGACTCTGAAGTACATCAGTTGTGTTATCGAAGTAAATCAAGGCTATATCTGAAGCCCCTTGGATTCTTATTCTGTGTTCAGTCTTAACCAAGGATACTGCAAGAATATCCAAGATTCAAACTTGCTACAACTAATGTGGTATGGAGTGAGAGTTTAAAGTTCAATCCATGCTGGATCATACAAATAGGAGTACAGTATGCTGCAATGGAAAATATATACTGACTGAATAAAGAACAGTGTGGAAATTAGATTTTCCATTCCTCTAGTTTCCATAACTTATTCCAGACTATTAGCATACAAATTTGTTTTTCTTCTGACAATGGGAACCAACAGGTATTCAGAATTCGATCCACATGTGGAAAGAAATACATAGTACAGTTTAGAGAATTTTAAAAATAAAATTTGAAATGAAATTACAGATTTTTTTTAATTCTACTAGGCATAATTCTAAGATATATTACCAAGCAAACAAAACAACCTACAACTTACTAACATTCTAACAATCCACAATTTACTAACATACTAACATGTTCATCACCATGAGGATAAATTTACCACAGCTCCAGAAAGATACTTTACTAACAATATCAGACTTGGAAAATATATAGTAATGGCAATTACTATACAACACAACAGAAGTTTATCCAAATTTAATCAAGAGTACTTTCTGTGTATATTTCATATTATGAGTACGTAAGGCATATTTAAACATCTATATCAGGTAGTCCTTTACCTCTGAGCACAATTGAGCCCAAAATTTATATGGCTAAGCAAGACAGGAATTATGTGGTTTTTGCCCCATTTTATGAACTTTCTTACCACAATTGTTAAATGACTCATTGTAATTGTTAATTTAGTAACATGGTTGTTAAGTGAATCTGGTTTCTCATTGACTTTGCTTGTCAGAAAGTCGCAAAAAGGGATCACATGATCCTGGAACACTGCAACTGTCATAAATGCAGGCCAGTTGCCATGTGTTCAAATTTTGTCCATGTGACCATGGGGATGCTGCAATGCTGCAATGCAGTGCTGTTAAGTATGAAAAAGTCACTTATCGTAAGTCACTTTTTTCAATTATATTGTAACTTCAAATGGTAACTAAAAGAATGGTTGTAAGTTGAGAACTACCCGTAATATAGGTTTTCTTTTTTTAAAAAAAATAACAGACAATTTAACTAAAGAATTGAAATCAGAAATACATGACAATTTTGATTGTTTAAAAATATTGTATATCAAAGGGAAGTTAGAAATTAAAGATTCATTTATAATGTTTTTAAAGATTTTTTTCTGTTTTTTCTTGTGTTTGTATTTATAAACAACATGGTGAAAACTTTGGCCGTCAGCTGAGAAATCTCTAAAATTCTTTTTTCTTATTGTAGAAAAAGCTATTCTGATTTTTATGATTAATTCTGGCTAATGGACTCAAGGATGTACTGAGCATTAACTGTACAGTATCAGTAATTTCTTTGTTAATTTACTGATACTGTATGTCTGCATCTTTTTTCCCTT
Source organism: Protobothrops mucrosquamatus (assembly GCF_001527695.2). NCBI lineage: Eukaryota > Metazoa > Chordata > Lepidosauria > Squamata > Viperidae > Protobothrops > Protobothrops mucrosquamatus. The sequence continues at coordinate 435,944 of NW_015386937.1, forward strand.
TGCTTTGGTGTTTTCTGTTATTTTCTTCTTAAAATGTTTGTAAAATTCATAATTGAAATCCCTAAAAGATTCTTTCCTTTTCCACCTTCCTCTATTGTTACATTCTTGATTTGAAATACCAATGCAATGAAATTTCTTCATCCTTTCGCTAAGTAATGCACAATTTAGGGTTACTATTGAAATATTTAATATGGTCTTCTGTAGAATTATTTGTGAATCATTCTTGAACTATCAAGAATCCTACTTCAACTTGCCAGAAATGTGATGGGAAGTTCTAACTATCTTTCTGTTTGCATTAAATTTCTGTTCTGTGGGGAATTATTCTAAATGCAGAATGTTATTTTTTGAATCCCCTATAGAAAATGATCTCTACAGAAAATGTAGCTGAGAATGAAAAAGTACGCTATTCTGACTTCTTTGAAATTTTTGCTATTGCAACAATTGGTGAGGGGGTAATGTGATTGTGAAAGTGGCTATTTTTGCTACTATTCACAAAAATAAATATTTCAAAATATGTCAAAATATATCAAAATACTACAGGTATCTACTTTCGTAACAGTAGTTGTATCTAGTAAAATCTGATCTATTTCATAAGTTCAAGATAGGTAAAAGAAACAGATAATGGATATGGAGAACCGACTATCCATCTTTCATTTGAGTCAAATAATCTGAATGGAAACTTCATGGAACCAGATATCTCATAGGAACTGCCATGAGAACTTAAAGCAGAGTATTTTAGATGTTGTTTCTTGGTCTAGCCTCAATGAATTTTAGCATTGGCCAACCTTGTTGGGACATGGAAGTTAAACAGGGTTGGGAGACCATCAAAGAATGCAAAGAGTTTAGGCTAGATTGGGATAAGGACATTCGGAAGAGAAGTCTGTTAAGACAGTGACAAAAAGCAATATGGTGATTCTGCACTATTTCTTCCAATTCCTGGAGTGAATATCAGCTGGAAAGGTGTCAAGAATCTTCTTCATGAACCATAGTCCAAAATGGATTAAGAATCCTATGTTTCTCCCATTTTTTAAAAGAAAATGCAATTAGCAATTTTGCAGAATAGCATGTGATATAACATGCTGGTGGTAATATCTCTTTGTCAAAGGTAAAGCCCCCAAACGTATGGATAGCACAGCCCGAAATCGAAACTCTGAAACCAGGAGCTCCATTTATCTCTTTTAGTCTTCTCTTTTTGTAAGTTCAGTACCAGCATATGGGGGATGAAAGGCAAGCTTGCTGGAAAAATGATGGAGAGTATGGTTAGATAGCCTTCCCATCATGGAAATGGGATTGTGTGAAATTTGAATAGAAACTGAATTTTAACATTCAACTGCATAATGGACTTATTTTGCCTCTCTCCATGATTTTAGAACTAATACATGGCACATATACATGTTTCTTTATATGGCAATATAAGTGCTAGTAACTTTTATAAGACTCAGCCAATTCTCTTCTTCCTCGTCCTTTTTTTTTAATTAAAACTATAGAATTCATTGCAATGACAGATGGGTCACACCCAGTTGTATTTTAAATGCTAAAAAAGACCATAGGAGAAGCAACTGAGATCCCACCTGCTGAGGTAATGCAAATTGTGGATGGAATCTTAAAAAATAACATCTGATTAGGTTAAAAATCCACATTCTTTCATATTGTTTTATATCTAAAATGCTCTGGTATAGTCATTCTTGTTGCAATGTCACATAGTACTACTTCTAGTGATATTCTGTTTTTCCTTACAAAGTGTGACATGAAACCTTAAAATGGACATGTCATGGATTAAACCTGGAATGTTACAGATATAGGTATATTGTGTCTATCTAGTCTGAAATAAGATTTTGTAGTGTAGTTTTTATTGGAGATATAGGGATTGAACCCAGGATCTTGGTATATCACCTAGCTATTTGAGGCTTCCCTAATCATAATATTTAGGATTTATATGTACCATTGTTTGCATTTTTTAGTCAGTATTACATCTTTAGTTGTAGCTTAATATTATATTTTAAATACAGATATACTGTCAGTTACTGACTGGTAACTCAGCCCTTAAGAGAAACATTCACTAAGTGAATATCATCATTTTACAATCATACAGTACTTCAGCTTTCATTTGTTTTACAGATTTTGCAAAGGTCATAAATGTGAAGATTAGTCACATAAATATGAGGGTGGTCACTGTATGAGACAGCTGCTAAACAAGGAGTATCTCTAAAGTCTTTTGTTCATCAAATGTATGATTTATTTTGAAGATGTGATTGGACAGTTCTTTTTTGCTAAATTGAATTTGGACTCATCCTGATTCCAATGATTTCATTCAAATGTGAATCAAGCAAGAATAACACAGGTTCAACCCTTCTGCTTTTGAGAAGCTGTTATTGTATGATGACAGATTTTGTTTTCAAAGAACCACCCTTACTGAGTTAGTGCCCATTGGGTGGAATAACATTTGAATCTCTAAATTCAGGTAGAGAATATACTTCTTAAATCATTAATCATTTTATAAATCTGCATTATTGTTTAAGACAAACCATAATAATTTTATTTTGTCTTAATTTCAAATATTTATAATCAGAGAACATCTTAGGTAAAAAAATATTTTTCCTCATTCGTAAAGTAGTAACGTGGAACATAATAGCATGAAATTGCATGTTTGTCTGAAAAATATAAATGGATATATTTGTATAACCAACTTCCTACAAAAATCTTGCTTCCCCAAATTAGGGGCAGAAAACAATATTCTGCCTTTTATTTAAAAATACTTCAGCTTATTCTTCACAAATGCACTAAGAATGGTATATTTGTCATTATATTTATACAAATATTTTTTTCCTATTCTATATCTTTACTTCTGCTCTGGGCTGAGGGAAACAGTCCAAATTATCTCTTGACATTAAATAAAGAACAATCCTTTAATCAGGGGTCTTCAAACTTGGCCCTTTTATGACTTGTGGACTTCAAGTCCCAGAATTCCTCAGCCAGCATGCCTGGCTGAGGAATTCTGGGACTTGAAGTCCACAAGTCATAAAAGGGCCAAGTTTGAAGACCCCTGCTTTAAATCTTCTTTATTTTTAAGTGATCAAAAATTACAGAAAATCTCTAGTTCTATTTTTTTCTTTATATTTTTTAATTTTTAGTTGTTATTGCTGTAAATTGTAATTGATAATAAAATTACTATTTAAACTTTACAGGTCTGTATAGCATATCCTGAAAGCAGAAATAAAGAAATAAAATAAAATAGAGGCACACAAATGAGAAGTCAAGCATTGTTACTACTCCGAAGAAAAATCACATTGATAATGCTTTTGGCTGTCCTGTTCTCAAAACACTATGGTAATCAGAAGAGAAAGTTACCTTAAATAAATTACTTCAAAAGAACTTCAAGAAACATTAGCCATAAAAGCTGACTGGGTGACTTTGGGCCAGTCACTCTCTCTCAGTCCAACCAACCTCACAGGATTGTTGTTGTGGGGAAAATAGGAGGAAGGTGTGTTGGATATGCTCACTGCCTTGAGTTATTTGCAAAATAATAAAGGCAGGATACAAATACAGGTAGTCATTGATTTATGACCACAATTGAGTCAACATTTCTGTTGCTAAGTAAGGCAGTTGTTAAGTGAATGTTTCCCAATTTTACAACTTTCTTGACACACTTGTTAAGTGAATCACTGCAGTTGTTAAGTTAGTAACAGAGTTGTTAAGTGAATCTGGCTTCCTCATTGACTTTGTTTGTCAGAAGGTCGCAAAAGGTGGTCACATGATCCCAGGGCATTGCAACTGTCATAAATGTGGGTCAGTTGCCAAGCATCTGAATTTTGATCACATGACCACAGGATGCTGCAATAGTCATGTGAAAAATGGTCATAATTCACTTTTTTCAGTTCTTTGTAATTCTGAACGGTCACTAAATGAACTGTTATGTCAAGCACTACTTGTAAATAGATAAAAAATAAGTTATAGTAAATATGCTCATACTTTTTGCTAAATATTAAATAAACAATAGGTAAGCAAACATTCTCCAGACTTTTTCAGACTCTGCTTCTGATATTCTGAATGTAGAGTGGATTAGCAGGTGGTGTGACTTTCAAAAGCAGCTTTCTTCTCTGGAATTGTCATATGTATTTTATTCACTTGGTAAAGAGATCTGACTACCTCAGTATAAAATCCAACTGCATCAGTGTGGATAGGCAGAGTCATTTATTGTTTTAAGGACTGCACTATATTTAATTAAAAGTTTACTTTCCAAGGGTCCTACTTGCTTTACTTCATATTATTGATCACTGGAAGTGGGGAAATAAATACCCATTTTCCCCCTAATTTAGGTTAATTGCTTCAGTATCTGGGGATTTTTTTTAATATGTGGGAGGAAAGAATGCTTTGATTATGGGCTCCCTTATTATTTTCCTTTTCTTATTGTGAGATAGCTTTATAAGAAACAAGCAATTCATATCTTTTGCAAGAGAAAATAATTTAAGAAACAGTTCAGGTTATTCAGCTGCTATCAGCAAGAATCAATTATAAACACCCAGGATTATGGATCTCATAAAGCTCTGCCTAACCACATATTTCCAATTTGATGGACAAACTTACCAACAAATTAAAGAACACCTATGGGATCACTGCTGTCAGGATTTACAGCGGAGGTTGTCATGCAATGTCTGGAAGCCGTAGCACTTCCACAAATATAAACCAAAATATGGATCAGCTATGTAGATGACACCTTCACCATAATAAAAAGGACCAATTGGAGAAAACCCAAAAAACCATCAACAACATCTTCAAAGGAATCCAGTTTACTAGAGAAGAAGAAAACAACAGCTCACTACCCTTCCTGGACATCCTAATCAGCAGAGACCAACATTGGCAATCTAGAAACACAAGTCTACAGAAAAACTACCCATACCAAACAAATGCTCCACTAACAAAGCAACAACCCAACCTCATACAAGAAAAGTGCCATAAGAATTTTATTTAGATGAGCACAAACTCACTGCAGCAATCCTGAAAAGCAGAAAAAGGAAACAGAGCATTTATACAACATATTCTAACAAAATGGATATCCATACAACTTTATCAAAAAGTGACTACCACTCAACCCAATACAGCACAACCAACACAAGCCGTAAAAAGAATAACATTGCCATACATCAAGAACATCTCAGAAACTACTAACAGACTACTACAACCAAATGGAATCAGCATAGCATGCAAGCCATCTGAACCCTTTCAAAACATCCTAAGTAAACCAAAAGACCCAGCAACCCCAGAACTAAAAACAGGAGTCATCTATAACAGTGGCCCCCAACCTTTTGGGCACCAGGGACCAGTCTGTGGAGAGAAGTTTTTTGTGGACCGGAGGGGGTGTGGTTTCGTGTGCTGCCTGCATCCCTTGAATGGGGCTTTGCTTGTTTGCTTGGCCCAGTTTCTGGCATGCCATGGACTGGTGCCAGTCCATGGATCAGGGGTTGGGGACCCCCTGATCTACAAAATACAGTGTAATGGCTACAACAGCCACTACCTAGGACAAATAGGCGAACAACTGGCAGAATGCATCCATGAACACCAACTAGCAGTCAAAAGACATGATGAAAACTCTTTAATTTCACAACATATGGACACACTTAACCATAGTTTCATTTGGGAAACTGACCATCCTAGACCAAGTCAGGTCAAAAAATGCTAGGGAACTTTTATAATCCTGGCACTCTGGCAAATTAGCCATCAATAGGCACATCTACTACAGCAGACATATCAAACACAAGGCCCGGGGGCCGGATGAGGCCCGTGAAGTGGTTTCATGTGGCCCGCGAAGCCATCCTGGAAACAGTGAGGGAATGGCCCCACTGCCTTGGCCCTGGTCCAGGCCAGCCCGGAGCTAATGTACAATTTTGTGGTGGCCATCTATGCTGAAACGCATTCAGTCTTAGCTCCACAAGGCCGTCTAGAAACAGCGAGGAACCAGCCCCTGCCGTGTCAGCCCCGCCCCTTGGGTGCGTGCTGGGAAGGTGTCACCCTTTGTGAGGAATGAAGAAATGCACCATGCCTTGGCGCTTGCCCCGGTCCCACCCCCTTCTGCCAGAGACCCTCAGATCTGTCCCACTCCTGCCCAGGCCCCCACAGGCACCCTTGATGCGAACGATGTAGAGTGACCATGCCCACCCAATAGGCCACACCCACTCCATCCACGCCCACCCTGTAGACCGCACCCACCCTGGCCACACTCACCCAGCCCCCCAAGGGCAACCACAATGCTGATGCCTTCAATGAAATTGAGTTTGACAACCCTGTATTACAGGGTCAGGAGAAAAAAAATATCTATATACTATGCAAAAGAGACAGTCAACTAGCCAAAAAGGGAACAAAAGTGCCTCATTGGCAATCAGCATCCAGATGAGTATAGATTAATTCCAAGATTAACAATACCCAATCAAGAAACTGCCAAACAAGCCAAAAGTAAACAGCCCAACCAAAAAACCTCTAAGACTACTCCCACCAACACTGACAGGGCAAACCACTAGAACAGGCATGTCAAACTGCCGGCCCGCAGGCCAGATGCGTCACGCCAAAACTGCACTCACCCCATTGCCGGCAATGGGGAAAAAGTCATGATACGTCATGCAACATCATGTGATGTCATGAGTTTGAAATGCTTGCACTAGAATATAAACTGAGAGCAAACCTCACTCCTTACTAGCATTGATGATGTTACCTTGTTTGGGTAATGAAACATATGCAATAAAACAACCAAGTTCAGAGAGCACCAAGGACCTCTCAGCAATTATATGGGTTTAACCCTTCAAACTTAAAGTTTTTATTAACTTTGCAAAACATCAAGACTTCTGTAGCAAGCCAAGATTTTGTCAAAATGATCAAATTTGCAATGTGATGTTACAACACAAATTCCGCATCTTACTTACTTGCACATGATGCAATGATGCAAGTTCATGAGCATAGAATATGCTTCTTGACACAGTGAAACACATTTTGTCATTTGCTCCCCAGTCTGAAAAGCTATGGAAAAGAGCATTATTTTACAAACAAACAAGTGAACAAGGTTCAAAATGTCAGGCACATACATACATTATTAAGCATTTTACCAATTCCAGAGTTTTCTTCTTAAACATTGAATAAATATGGAACTTCTTTGGGATACTTTTGGCATAGTTTGAACTTCTTCAAGGTCAGGGTAGAGGTCATACCGTAAGATGTTCCCTTATTTTTTAGTTTTAAAGATATTTAGCCATTATTTTTTTAAACAGCATCTGCTGAAACATATGTGATGAGCGAATGGATAAAAGCCATAATAATGTTGAATATTAGTGTAGCACTGGTTATATTTAGAGCCTGTTGCTTATTTTTATATATCAACTTGATTTTATAATAGAATATTAAGTAAACATAGAATCCTTGAAAATGAGAAGACAGATGGTCCTGGATTATTTAACAACTTGCTGGCCAACTGCATTACCATACTTTTCTTCTTGGTGCACTATGACTGAAGGTGCATTTTTGCCTATGAGTGAAATGGCAGAGTTGGTTAATTAATCCTTTTTGATTGAAAATATCCAGTGGATAATCTTATGCTATGAATTAAAGGGAGGAAAATCAGGAAAAACGGAGGGATAATGCAAATAAAACAAGGAGTATGTCTGCATAAACCATAATGGAAAGTAAGTTTGCAGATTTCTAAAATGCTACAATTTTTAAGATCTGAGCTTTATTTTTCCACAGTACACTTGGATAGTATATCTTTAAACAATGAATCATAGGTCTCATATCATTATAAATCTGTTTGAGACTTTTGGATGAGGTAAAATATAAATTGTAATTCATTAGTTCTAACGGGGCTATTATAAGTCTAGGTTTGGCAGTGGATTCAATTTAAAAAGAAACTGGGGGTTAGTAACAGAGGAGAGGGAGAGGGAGAGGCAGAGGAGAGGAAAAAAGCACCACTTATTTGACTTCTTGAAAGGGAAAAGAAGGGAAGGGGAAGGAAACGAGAGAAGAAAAGATGGGCAGGGCGAAGCAAGCAAGGAAGGAAGGAAGGAAGGAAGGAAGGAAGGAAGGAAGGAAGGAAGGAAGGAAGGAAGGAAGGAAGGAAGGAAGGAAGGAAGGAAGGAAGGAAGGATTTCCAACACTGATTGCCAATTTCCCACAAGGAATTTCAATCCAGAAACTGATTGGAAGTTGGCAGTCAGTCCTGCTCCCACTGATTATTTTTTTTTGTACACCCATATTCATTCTCTTTTTAGGTAAGGAAATATCTCTGAAACTATGACTCACTGGGTCATGGGTTGTATAGAACTATATATAGAGAGAGAATTATCCTATGAAATGCTCAGTTTTCTTATCTTAACAAATTAAGGTTGATCACTCCTGCTGAAATGAAATCTTGCAGATTCTCCCATCTCTATAAATTAATACTATGCTGTTCACATACTTTGTATGTTTGTTTATATTTGTATATATAAGTGCCAGAGGCCCTATATCAACATAAAAATGTAAAATAAAAGAACAGGATCGGGAGAAAAATAATAACTAACCACTACTAATTAAAATTAATTTCCAGGCAAACAGCCCTTCTCAAGCAACAACTAATCTTCAAAACTATCTGAGGTTTTGAATCTTTCTTACTTCATTTCCTACAGTTTCTTTTAATCTCCCCAGTTCCCAGATAATTAGACCATGCAAATTAGTTTGAGAGAGAAAAAAACCTCAACATTCCTGCAGATAAATACAGTACTTGCAGTACTTGAGTAGCATGTTGCAAGTGTAACAGATAGTTTAATGAAGAGAAGGACGAGGGGGGACATGATAGCAGTGTTCCAATATCTCAGGGGCTGCCACAAAGAAGAGGGAGTCAAGTTATTCTCCAAAACGCCTGAGGGCAGGACAAGAAGCAACGGATGGAAACTAATCAAGGAGAGAAGCAACCTAGAACTAAGGAGAAACTTCCTGACAGTTAGAACAATTAACCAATGGAACAATCTGCCTCCAGAAGCGGTGAATGATCCAACACTGGAAGTTTTTAAGAAGAGACTGGACAGCCATTTGTCCGAAATAGTGTAGGGTTTCCTGCCTGAGCAGGGGGTTGGATTCGATGACCTCCAAGGTCCCTTCCAACTTTATTATTATTATTATCATATCTGTAAATCTGTTTTGGAATCTTCTGTGCATAACGTTAGGCATAGGTAGGACTCATGTCATATGAACCATAGAATCAATTAGACTCTGGCTGTCATTCATTTTATCTTTAAAAAATCTATAGTGGCAGACATATTATAGTCACCTTAATATATGAGGTATCTGTTTTTGTGATCCTGGTAGAAAACTTTCATTTTTCTTAAAACATTAAAACAGTACAGGGACAGAAAACATCAAAAGATACTGTACTTCAGCTTTTCTGCTATGTTTCCCAAAATGCTTCTTTGACTCATTTTGTTATAGAATATATTAATAAAATTAATATAATTAAATTATATATTTATTATATTATAAATATAATAAAATTAATTTGACTTCTATGGTCGCCCAGATCATCTAAGTTACTCTGGGCAGCTCACAACAGTAAAAACAAAAATCTAATAAAACACATTAAAAAGCAATTTGAAAACATATTTAAAAAATCAATAATCATTTTTTAAAAAATACATTCAATTGCAGAATACATGGAAAGCTATATCACATCAATTGCTTATTACTAAGCAATCACAATTAGTCTTTTACCTCCATATGTATAAATCTGGCAAACAGAAGTTTCCATAAAGTTTCATTCCAACATTTTACTTAATGTCACATGAAAATCAAATGCAAATCCACTCTCAAGACTAAGTAGCTTTGACAGTTTGTTGGCATGAAGTTTTATCAGGCCTGAGGGAAAATAATGAACAGGTTGTCTTGATGATATAAAAGAACCTGAATCCAAACAGAAGTATTTTCTGCCTCTGATGCCAAAGAAATTTATTTAGGCAGTTGAAAGACATCATGAGCTATAATAAGAGTTTCCTGTTTCTCTAAGTTTTGGAAGATAATGCTCATACCCTGGAACTTTATGGGAATTTTTTGGTGTAACTTATTTTAATTTTTATGATCTATTGTGGAATATAAAGTCTGAAATCTTTCAATCATGTCTTTCCATCAGTCAAGAAGATAACACTTATGTGATTTGAAAATTAGTAGCAACAGCCACATTAAGCTAACCCAGACTTTTAGAGCAATAAAAGCACATTTTAGAAACAGCAAAACTGAAATTATATTCACTTGTATTTGGGAACAAAAGATATATTCAACAATTAATGAATGCATTTGCAAAATACTGTAGTGGCCCTAAAACCTGGGTAACAAACTGGGTGCACACACAAATTCATGCAGTTGAATTCAACATTTGCTAAGTAATTATATCCATGTTTAAATTAAGGTCTTAGTATTGAATTTCAACCCTTATCTCTTAAAGGCAAAAGTGTACAAAACAGAATCATGTTGAAACGTGCATTGATCATGTTTTATTACATTTGTATTCTGCCTTTTCTGCAAGGAGCTCAAGTTGGATTAGAAAGTGATCTCCTCACTCAATTTGATTCTCACCACAATCTTGTGGATTTCATTAGGCTTAAAGAAGGTGCTTGCTCAAAGGTGACTTAGCAAATTTCTCTGAAATTATGTACTGCATGTTCTATAGTTGACCCCGTATGCATGATCCATTGCTTATGTGGGGCTCTCTGGATCCAGGCTGATTGCTATTCTCCCTACCAATAGGCATTCAAACATATTTTAGTTTCAAATACTTCTAAAGTTTAAGGAGAAATGCCTTAGAATTGTGAATACGTAGATAAATAGTACATCACTGACTCCCTTTGCAACTCTAAATTCCATCTTTCCCAAATAAATAAAATATTTATTTGCATTTATTTGGTTGAATCCCTGGCAAGTTGTTTTGAGCAAGTTGTCAAAAATCTCAATATATTGAAATGTTCTAGGGATTATAACAAACAACTCAGAAGAACCCTCCAGTTTACCTTGAATTAATATTAAGACAATATACAATGGCCCATCAAAAAAAAAAATCCATCTGTGCTGCATGGAAGGACAATGATCCCAGGATTGCAAATAGAGGAGAAAGTAGGCCAGACCAATATATTTTCATGCTTTTAAATGTAAATGTGGAGTCTTTCTGTAGAAATCTGTCTGCAAAAATGTAATTTAAATGCAGGGCAGAAAATAGGAAGCATGTAACTCAAAGACTCTATTGAAACTATAAATATTGAAGCCCCATAAAATATGTAAGTATTTTCAAGGAAGTTTTAGTAGGGACAGCTTTCTTCACAGGAGGTCTCTTCAGGAGGTCTGATTCATGAGTTGATGACAGGCTAACCACTAAGTTCACTAGAGGGAGTGGGAAATAAATCCTTTAAAAAAGTGTCAAAAAAACCTGTAAATGAGCTTTGTCCCTAAAGCTAGAGACAGCTAAAAGATTACATAGCTGATTGGTCCTTCCTAATAAAATACTCTCTTTGTTCAATTTGTAAATTGTTCAATTTAATGGTGGGGGGGAGCATAGATTAGTTCTTTTCATCAGGATGATTGTTAATCAAAATTGAATAGTAAAAGAACAAAAATGTCTTTTGTCTTCTTTCATTGACTATAATAACAAACCTTGTATCTCTGACACATGCATTTTTCCTTCTCCTCTCAAAGGATTTGCTTAATATGAGCGTGTAGTGAACTTGAAAACTTTCTCATTAACTTGTAATTAAGATGTTGTTTTATTGTGAATTTTTGAATGAGAAAAAAACTAGCTTTTCTATATGTAAACAAGTTGCAATGAATTTCTCCAATCATTCACTTCAGGTAATACTATTTGTTCTTTATACAAGATTACAATAGAATTTTAAAAGGATTTGCACAGCTCTATTTGTTTGATATGTGGTTCCCAAATACAAGTGAATATAATTTCAGTTTTGCTGTTTCTGAAATGTGCTTTTATTGCTCTAAAAGTTTGGGTTAGCTTAATGTGGCTGTTGCTACTAATTTTCAAAGTCATAACCAGTAACCAGCATGGGTTTGTTAAAAACAGATCATGCCAAACCAATCTCATTTCATTGTTTGATAAAGTGACTGAACTAGTAGACCAGCAAAATGCTGTGGACATAGTATACTTAGATTTCAGTAAGGCATTTGATAAAGTAGACCACAACCTACTCCTTGGTAAGGTAGAAAAAGGTGGAATAGACAACATCACCACCAGTTGGACCTGTGCTGGCTGACAAACCATACTCAACAAGTAGTTCTCAATGGCACTACATCCACATAGAGAGAAGTAAGCAGTGGGGTACTACAAGGCTTCTTCTTAGGCCCAGTACTCTTAATATCTTCATAAATGACTTAGATGAGGGAATTGAAGGGGAACTCATCAAATTTACAGATGACACCAAACTAGCAGGAGTAGCCAACACCCCAGAAGACAAACTCAGGATCCAAAAAGATCTAGACAAACTTGAACAATGGGCCCTATCCAACAAAATGAGTTTAAATGTGGAGAAAAGCAAAGATTTACATTTAGGCAGGAAAAATCAAAGGTACAAGTACAGATTGGGCGAGACCTGACTCAAAAACAGTAACTGTGAGAGGGACCTTGGAGTCCTGGTGTACGATCACTTAACCATGAACCAGCAGTGTGCAGCAGCAGCCAAAAACGCTAATACAATCCTGGGTTGTATACACAGAGGCATAGAATCAAGATCACATGAGGTATTATAAAACCCTAGTAACACCACACCTGGAATGCTGCAGCCACCATGAGGTATTATAAAACCCTAGTAACACCACACCTGGAATGCTGCAGCCACCATATCACAAAAAAAGATGTTGAGAGTTTGGAAAAAAATCAGAGAAGAGCAAGTAAGATGTTCAAAGGCCTGAAGGCTAAAACATACGAAGAATGGTTGTGGGACTTGGGTTTTAGCCAAACCCAAGTCTAAAAAAAGAAGAAATAGGGGAAATATGATAGCAGTGTTCCAGTATCTGAGGGTCTGCCACAAGGAAGAGTGGGTCACATTGTTCACCAGAGCACCAGAGGGAAGGACGAGAAACAATGGTTGGAAACTGATCAAAGAGAGAAGCAACCTGGAATTAAGGAGAAACTTCCTGACAGTGAGGACAATCAACCAGTGGAACAGTTTGAATCCAGAAATCATGGGTGCTCCATTACTGGAGATTTTTAAAAATAGACTAGACAGTCACTTGTCTGAAATGGTATAGGTTCTCCTGCTTGAGCAGAAGGCTGGACTAAGGTCCCTTCCAGCTCTATTTGGTTAAATATAAGACCAACTAGATCACAGTTGGGAAATAAAATGCCTGATGGTCCATAAGCTTTTGCACCAAGAGAGAATTGGAAAGATTGCAAAATATCATCAGCCTCTGTTCAGATTGGAAAAGAAACACCACAGTTGGTTATTATTGCTGAGGGGGAGGGAAGGAAGATAAAGGGGAGAATGAAAACTCACTCTCTTGTTAAGATAGATAACGTTTATTGTCCCTTTTTTATTGTGGGCACAATGGCACACATTAAAAAATAAAATTTAGTTGCTTGCTCTCAAAGTGTACACATACATAACACACATTATGTTAAGACTGCAGCCTGAGTTAGGATTGCAATAGGTTGATCTAATCAAACATCTGTTTTGTTCAGTTAACCATGAAGGCAAACTAACAAGAATATCTACTGCACTGCAGTTGAAATCCAGTACATGTAATCACATACCAGATAAGGAAATATGTTCCAGGCTTCCCACCAAGTTCTCAGATATCTGGATCATGTTCAGATAGAACTATTGATTTACAATTACTGAAATACAGTAGCTGTTCATGATGACCTGAACAGCTATGTAATTTCAATCGCACACTTGTGTCAACTGATTAGCATCTCTGTAGCAGACTAAGTAAGTAAGTTCTGTCTTCTAAGTAGGCTCATTGAGTAATGAACCTGTGACTTTCTCCACCAAACAAATCCATAAAGGATGCATCCTTGAGCCAGAGAAAATGATTTATACTTGTAAATAATTGCAGAGCATAAATCAAAATGAGACTTCAAGTACCAGGAAATGTGAAGCAGCTTCTGCATATTAGAAAACAATGTTATGTTTGAAACCCAGCATATTCTGTTGAGAAACAAAGAAGAAACAGTATGGAACAACCATTTTTTTCATATCCTCTAGTGCTTTTCAACTGCAAGTGCAAAGAAAACATGGTTCTTCCTACATTTGCCTTTTATTTTTTTTATTTTTTTTATTGAAAATTTTTAAAATTTTTACAATATAACTCCCCACCTCCCTCATACCCCACCCTTCCCCACCCCCCTCCCTTCCCCCCGACTTCCCAGAGCTACACAAAGGGTTTACAATACAATAATTATATTCTGTCTTAAATTATATTATCCTTAAGTTAACAATTCTATAACATCCTTTAGCTCTCTTCTAAACTGACATATTAAACATCATTATTACAAATTATTTAATTTTAATAAAATATACTACATTAACAATCACAAATTTACTCCAAAACCAAATGAAACTTTTTAGTTCCATATTTCTTTTCTATATAATCTATCCATCTTCTCCAAACCAGTATATATCTTTCTTGTGAGTAATCCTTCACATAGGCTGAAATCTTAGCCATTTCTGCTAAATTTGAAACTTTAAATGCCCAATCCTCTATAGTAGGCAAACGATCCGTTTTCCAACATTGAGCTATTAATA
>NW_015386937.1:454161-467756 GCF_001527695.2 Protobothrops mucrosquamatus
AACACTATAACAATGATAATCCAGCAGAAAGTGAAAGCCAAAGTGAAAGTCCTCAATAAGTGAAAGTCTCTATTAGAGAGCAAAACGCCCTTCCGTGGCCATTTTTTCTTTTTTTCTTCTTAAACTTTAAATCCCAATGGAGAAATTATTAAAATCAGAGCTGAAGGCTCATATCCATGCAGCTTCCAAGCACCTGGATTGCTCTGTCTGCTCCCAAAAGTTACTCATGATCTCCCATAAGCAGAGGTTGAATCCGTGTCTGGCTTCGTTCATAGAACGGAGGCAGCCCGAAGCGCGGAGAAAACCCTGACTCTGGGGGACCTCACCTCTACCCCCACAGCTATAAAACTGTGAGAGCTCGGGAGTTCTACCCCTATCAGGGAAACTCTCCCCCCTCCCCTTTGCCCGGGGAAGGGGATTCCAAGCCGCGGAGCAGCTGTTTGATGCTGCTCCTGCGGCTTTTACGTGTCCTCGGGGCAGGCAGCCAAAAGAATAGCTGCCATCAGCACAGGAATTCAAACCGGAATTTGCCTTTTATTTTATGGGTGTTTCTACAATGCATTCAATAGGAAGGAAATCATGTTTATCAGTTCTCGAGCTAGGAGACTATTAGTTCTTTCCAGGATATATATATGCACATGTGTGAATGTGTGCAATTCATGGAAAAACAAGGCTGAGTACTTACTGTCTCTCAGTCATGAGCTCATTCAAGTGTTGTCATGCTGGAAAAACAATAATTGTGAATCTTATTGCTACTGCAATAAGGTAATGACACCCATGTCCAGAAGTGAGCTTTTCTTTCTAGACTTGGACATGTGATCCTAAAAATCCTGTGATTCCTGAGACCATAGAAATACACACTGTATTGTTCCCAGACGTCCTAAAATTGCATTCCCAATATCTTTGCAAGATTTATGTTTTGTTTCCCATGTGCAGCAGTGTTCAAGGATGCTAATGTTTTATTTCCAAATTTTTATATAATAATACTAATTTAAATTGAACCTTTTGATAATGAATTTAAAAATCTGCTATTTGACAGGCAGAACACAAAGTTGTGATTAATTTAAAAAAGATATGAAACAAATCTAAGTAGTGCTCAATTTCAAATTCAGAATTGTTCTTATTATTAAGAGCAGGGATAGAGGCTATGAGAAAGACACCAAGCAGGAATAGCTGCTTGACATCTTTCTCCATAACGGCTATCCAAACAACTTCTTATTTCGACACACAGCACGCAAACCACAACACACCACATAGCCAACCACCACACAAAAACTAGCCCTACCATACACAAAAGGGGTGTCAGAAATGACAGCCAGAATTCTCCAACCCCTAAGAATAGCAATAGTACACAAACCCACAGCCACACTCCACCAGGAATTATCTAGAACCAAAGATGAGATACAAAAGGATGAAATAAACAATGTAATCTACAAAATCAACTGTAACCATTGCAGCCAATTCTACATGGGACAAACATCAGGATAAATACTTCCCATGATCTGGACTCTATGCCAGAGTTTCCCAACTTTTCCAGCTTTGTGGGCTGGTGGGGGGGACAGGGGATTTTTCCACATGAGCAGCAAGTGTGTTCAGCCCATTTAGCGTGAGCAGTGGACATGTGCACCTGCCACTCATGTAAATGGAGTGGGTGCACACACACTCACCCACTGCTCAGGCAAGTAGGGATATGCACTATCATTCCCATCTCCTTGCGTGGCCTGGTTCCAAATGGCTCAAGGCCCAGTAGTGGGGCACGGCCAAAGGGTTGGGAACGCCTACTTTATGCTATTCTTGATACACATCACAATATCATTGGCTTTCTTTACATCTGCATTGCACCACTGGGACATATTGAGATTGTGATGCATTAATACAACCAGGTCCTTCTTGCATGTACTGCTCTTGAGACAGATTTTCCCCATTCTGTACAGTTTCTTTCATTTTTATTTTACTTAGGTGTATGACTTTATGTTTCTCCTTGTTACATTTCATTCCATATGTTTATGCCTACTTTTCTTGCCAAAGTCTGTCTGAGAATTTTCCCTCTCTTCACATTTGTTAGCCAACCTTACTAACTTTATATCATCTGTATCATAAGCATATCCTTTATTGGTCCGCTGAGGGACTTGCATCTATGAAATTAGTTACATTTGTATCTTTAAATGTTTGTGTTTGTGTGTGTGTGTAATTTTAATTGGGGGAGCAGTGTTAATCAAAGGATAATATTGCATCCTGCAAGTTCTGCTGAACTACTGTATATCAAAGTATCCACACAGAACATCTCTTGAAACAACTTAATTCTATGTTTCATTGAGAAAAAACATAAAACATTTTTAGCAATGGGGAGCAATGGGCATTCATAAGAAGCCTACTCTGTTTAGATTTTTGCACCCCAGATCTTGAAACTTTAGTACTAGCACGTTGAAATCAGAGTTTACCACCTGCCCAAACAGAGGAACTATTCTAATTGAAAGGTATGTGAGGAGAGAAAAGCTGTTTCTGTATTTTTTAATCTCTCACACAAAACACAACAATCCTTTCAAAGAATTACATCTTCAAGGCCAGAGGACAACTTGGCAGAAAATATTAAAATTAATTCCAATCAGCCCCTTAAGTGTTTGCTTAAAATGCATCAAAATAAACCTAAATGTATCTTGTAATGTTTAAAAGTTCACCTATGGATTTATCATATTATTGCTTTATTTTGTATTTAGTAGTGGGGGACTGGCTGGCTGTTAGACTGAAACTAAAATGTAACAGAATTTTTTTTTCTATTTGTGTGAGGGAGGGAGTGGCATCCTCTAGTGCAGGGATCCCTAAACTTTTGTTAACTTTTGTTGTTGTTGCCATGTTGTTTTCAGCCGCAATTTCAACAAGACCAACAACTGACCAGCTCACTGAATCGTTTTCATCCCACATCTCGAAGTTGAACATGGGTCCAGAGATAAATCTTATCCAAAATTCTCAAACTGCCCAAAAAGGGATCCTTTGAGAATTACACCTTTCTCTAGAAACATTGGGGAAGAAATGGAGGTAGTGACAGATTTTATCTTCCTGGGCTCCAAGATCATCACAGATGGGGAGTGCAGCGAAGAAATTAAAAGACGCTTGCTCCTGGGGAGGAAAGCTATGGCAAATTTAGACAGCATACTAAAAAGCAAAGACATCACCCTGCCAACAAACGTGTGTATAGTCAAGGCCATTTTTTCCCAGTTGCAATGTATGGCTGTGAAAGTTGGACCATAAGAAAGGCTGAGTGCAAAAGGCCTTTGAACTATGGTGCTAGAGAAGACTCCTGAGAGTCCCCTGGACTGCAAGGTGATCAAACTGGTCAGTCCTAGAGGAGATCAACCATGACTGCTCTTTAGAAGGCCAGATCCTGAAGTTGAAACTTAAGTACTTTGGCCACCTAATGAGAAGGAAGGACTCAATGGAGGAGCCTAATGGTGGGAAAGATTGAGGGCAATAGAAGAAGGGGACGACAGAGAATGAGGTGGCTGGATGGAGATACTGAAGCAGTAGGCATGAGCTTAAATAGACTCCAGAAGATGGTAGAGTACAGGAAGGTCGCAATGGGTCGGACATGACTTCGCAACTAACAACAACAACAACAACTCTTGTTTTGAGAGCATTCAGAAAACATGCTGCAGGTTAAGATTTTAACTCCTCACCAATAGTTAGGCTATATACAACCTTATTTTTTAAAACATCTCCCCCCCACACACACACACTTAATGCTCTTAATATAGCTTCTTGTTTCAGTAGCATTCCTGTTTCAATGCATAGTTCTTTAAGTAGTTTTGGTGAACTGCAGAAAAGAGAAATCACAAAAAAGGAATATGTTTATTTTTATTCCCTAAAACAAAGTACAAGTAGTATGAGAAAGTCAGGCAAAGCTCTTAAATTTTGTTACCTAGAAATTGTTCTTCTATTTGTAAATACAAAGGACTTTTTTTAACCAAGCATTGTATGTTCTAGTTGGATGGTTTGCCTAACTAGACATCTGAAAACCATAGAGATAGATAAGACAATAAGAAGAATAAAATATAGGTTCAAAAACAGTGGTTTCTTCAAAGGCCTAAGTATTCTTTTATGGACTTTTTGTAACTTTTCTGTCTATACAAAACCATCCTTTATACCAGTGGTTCTCAACCTTTTTAATGCCGCGACCCCAACCGGTCGTAAGTCGAGGACTAAACAGGTCGTAAGTCGAGGACTAAACTGGTCGTAAGTCGAGGACTAAACCGGTCGTAAGTCGAGGACTAAACCGGTCGTAAGTCGAGGACTACCCAACCGGTCGTAAGTCGAGGACTTTCCCTGCCCGGGAGCGCCGCGCATGCGCGGTTCCGCCCCCTGCGCCGGCCGAGGCGTAGCTGGCAAGCGGCAGAGACGGAGCAGGCCGACCACCAGCTGGCCCAGCCCAAGGGAGGTAAGGCACCCACCGGAAAAGGGGGGAAAAATGGCGGACAAAAAAAATGGCGGACAAAAAAAATGGCGGACAGCCTTGCTTGGCGACCCCCATGAAATGGTCGATCGACCCCAAATGGGGTCCCGACCCACAGGTTGAGAACCACTGCTTTATACTAATTCTGGTTTGGGATTGGCCAGTTCCGTTAGACACCCCACCTGATCCATCATTTTTTTAAAAAAATATTATTTTATTGAAGAATTTTTTAACAAAATTAAAACAATTCAAATATTAGAAAAAACAAAGAAAATAAGAAAGAATGGTGAATAAGAAAAATAGATATAGAAAAGAAAGAAAAAAGAAAAAGAAGCAGCTTCTGACTTTTTTGACAGTAGTTATAAATGCATTTATATTTTACCTTCTCTCTTACATCATAATTTCCTTCTTTCAATAAGCTACCCTACCTAATCTTCAAACCCATAAATCACAACTTCATTTTACTCTTTTTTCAGCAAAAAGTCCATAAGGGGTTCACCACTTGATCCATCCTGATGAAAGCCTGGATATATTTCTGTTGTTTAGTCCATGCAAACAGTCCAAGAACAGTTCTGTTCATCACCTTTGGTCTCTGTTGGGGTTAGGGGTGGTCTTTAATTCCTGCTTAGGACAGGGGACTGGATAAAAGATTTCCAAGTTCCTTTCCAATCTTTGATTCTATAAGTTTACAACCCTAACTTCTAAATATTTTTTTTACTTTGACAAATCATTCTTGCTAAGCTAAATAATTTAACTAAGAATGTAATGTACTGTAATATGTGCTTATAATTCAGTGTTCTCAGCCATGGCCACTTGAAGATGTGAAAACTTCAGATCTCGGACTTGAATTTTGGGAGTTGAAGAATATACATCTTCAAGCTACCATGGTTGAGAAACACTATATATATATTATATGAAGTCTGAACTAGTGTTCAAATATTCCAGTTTGATTCTTAGTACAAATCTGCAGCATAATTAATGCAGAGTGCATGATAACACCTCTAACCAATATGGTACAAATGCAAAACAACTTCAGATATAACCCCACTTCATATATAAAAGCATCTTGAACATCAGCAAGAACCAGGAGTATGCACTTTCGCCCTCTCTCTTTCACACTATATAAACATTTAGCAGACAATCAGCCAAGCAACATGTAATTTTACTTTCTGTACTTTGGGTATGAATTTCATCATAGAACTGAATGTGTATACCAAAATGTACAGTTTTAATTTACATCCTGCATGCCACATTATTATTATTATTATTATTATTATTATTATTATTATTATTATTATTATTATTATTATTATTATTATTATTATTATTATTAAATTAAATTTATATCCCGCCCTTCTCCTTGCGGATTCAGGGCGGCTGACATACTTTTTAAAGGTCATTACTCCAAGTTCATGAAGTCCAACTTTCCACCGAAATCTCTACAAAAAATACCAATAGCTTATCTTCTAGACAGTGAGGTAATAGCATGAAGAGTGAGAAAGAGCATATGAGTGTCTGTTTCTTTTCTTTGAGATATGTGGTTTGTTGGTCAGAACATATCTCCATGCTGTGCAGAATTTCAAGTAGTTTTTTTGTTTCATCATAATTTCTTGACCATGATAATTTTTGTGGGTGATGTAAAGGAAGTAGTTCTCTTCAAACATAACTCATTATTTAATATTCGATTGCTAAAAGCCAAGATGGTTGAGACTGATGATTGGAAAAATGTTACAAAGGCAATACTACATAATTATCTGTTCTTGACTTGATGAGTAAAAAATATTGAAATAAAAGTAAATGGTGCATAGATTACTGGTAACATTTGGGATTTAAAGAAATTGGCCTTCTCTTTTAATTTTAAAATATTTTTCTCTACCATGGAAAGCAGCAGCAAATATCATGAGCAAATCTCAGTGAAAATAGAATGATGTAAAGATTCTTGCTGAGCTTGATGATTCCAGCTCCATGAAATGTGCTCAGTAGCAGATTGTGATCATTGAAATTACCTGAGAATTGATGCTTGTGATACATTTGCAATAAATGTGTTAAATTTCTTGTTAGAAGTTCAGCATAAGGAAGAATAGGAAACATGCCAATGTAATCTGATGGAATGCACTCCATGCACTGTCTATTTTTGGACAATTCTATAAATCAGTTTTAACTTCCATCCCACCTGCTTTCCAATCCAAATATTTTAGTAGCTTTCTTCCTGAAGACCTACTGGATTTTGCTTTGTTTTCCCTGGAAAGCCAACAGCAGGAAGCAAGCAAAAGAAATCTTAAAATTATTCTCAGATTAGGATTGTGATTCAACTGAAGAAATGCATTTCTTTGTTCATTTTTAATGCTATACAAGTTCATGCTCATTGCAGCTATTGTTTCTAGTACAATTTCCTGTAATACTAGGAACTGTTTATAATTAAAGTTTAATTAAAGCATATTTCTGATTTTGACCTGTAATTCTAATCTTTTAAAACCCATTGCTGAGGTTAGTTGAAAATGCTATCTTATATTACTCTGCAAAGTTTCAATATGCTTAAGGCTTTAATACAATTTAGAATGTATTAAATTTTT
Organism: Protobothrops mucrosquamatus; assembly: GCF_001527695.2. Lineage (NCBI taxonomy): Eukaryota > Metazoa > Chordata > Lepidosauria > Squamata > Viperidae > Protobothrops > Protobothrops mucrosquamatus. The sequence goes on from NW_015386937.1 coordinate 461,182, forward strand.
GTTCTTGAGATGGGATTAGGTTTCTCTCAAATTCAAATAATAATACAAGTGTTCCTTGTGTAAAGCTTCAATATTTGTTTGGATAACTTCTGTTTCCAAATATTAGATATATCTAGGGGCATATATCTCATAGCAACTGTATATATGTTGTACAGCAGCTCCGCAAATAGATTGGGGTGGGGAGGAGGAGGAGGAGGAGGAGGAGGAGGAGGAGGAGGAAAACAGCACTATTCCCAATAGTTGGCCTTATCTACTATAAGCTTCAGATCCATCCATCTTTGGCATGCAACCACTCAGGGCTTTTTTTCTCATAGAACGCTCAGAATGGAGTTCCGGCACCTTTTTTGGATGGAACCTTGTAGGGTAGGCAAGGCGGGTTGTATGACGTGTGTGAGTTCTGGCACCTTTAAAAAAAAAAAAAAAAAAAAGCACTGCAACCACTTAATACATTGTCCTTGAGAAACCTAGAGACACTATTCATAAGAACAAGTAAAAAAATTTAAAATGAATATCCACCCTCATCATTTACATGAGTTACAATTGGAACCTTGATTTAATGGTTCTCTATTTAGTGGACTTTGGATATAGTGCACTAGATTTCTCTCTATACATCTTTCTGAAACAACAGGCAAATATTTTGTATCCAAAATAGTCCAGGTGAGATAAATTACATTTATTTTTAACTTTACCTTAATATATGAATTCAATAAATTGGTACAAGTTTCAATTATTTGATGCAAGAAATGAACATTGCTATGATGATATCCATTAGTATTTAATGGTCATTTGTGTATAGACATTTCCTTCTCCTTGGTGGCTATTAAAATGAGGTTTCACCGTAGTTTGAATTGGAACACTACATTGTGTTTCTCTTACTGGCTTTTCAAAAGTCTGATTTCTCTTCTATTCTGTCCTGTGTGTATATTGGAGGTCAATGAACACCAAGAATTTAGGGAACAGAAGGTTCCCAGCTTCTTCCCTCTGACTAGGAAGTGAAGCCTTATTACAGCAGAGTTTTGAGTAGGAGAAAATAATTCATCCTTTCTCAATTTGCTAGAATATTATTTAGATTGGCAAGCATTTATTTTTATTTATTAAATTGATATGCCAAATAGCTTCATGGCAGCTATTTTAAAGCTTATCCTTTTGTAAAATCACAGTGGACCAGTTGTTTGTGTGTTGTGTTTGTGTATGTGTGTATGAAAGAGAAGTTCCAGGTAAATTTAGCATTGTTAAAAGCCTTGCTGTTCTATGTAGGTGCTAGTTCTTTCTTTTCTGTTCATTATGCCATATGATCTTAATGCCTTTCTGTTATATGATGATGCTACACTTGGTTGAAATCCAGCAAAATGCTGAAGTTTCTTGAGAATCAACGTATCTTTGGTCTTTAACTCTGGTCCTATAGTTCTCTGGTCCTCAAAATAGAAAATAATTTTCTTTTGTGACCTATCCAATAAACTAATCTGTAGAGTTAACACTGTGTTTCCAAGCGGCATTCAAAAAAGAAAAATAGGTTTGTTCAGTTCGTAAAACTATGTTAACAGTAACAAATAAAAATTATATGCAAGTAGGAAATGTAAATTTGAAGCAGACCCAAGGGGAATAATCTTCAGACATAAAATATGGTTTAATCTGAAATACAATGAGTTTAGAATAGCCTCACTGAGATTTTAGGATTAGAATGAATAAGAGGGAAAAATTAAAAGAAAAGAGAAAAATACAAAAAGCATATAGACATACAGTAATAATTAATTTTTATAGAAAAAACATTATTATTAGAACTTCTATTGCTTCAGTAGAATGTTAGTTTGTAAATGGAAAGTTGAGCAGGCATCTAAAATCTAGGATTGTAATCAATCAATGCTGTCTTTCCAAGCCTCAATAAGTCTCTTATTGGTTATCGCCTTCCTCTCCCTGCAGAATAATTCTTCATATAACAATTTATTTCCAATGTCTGGCATATAGTGAAGAACAAATTCACATTGGTAAACTTCAAAAATCTTAATATTTTAATATTAATCAAAAATGAAGCATTAATTTGAAAAGATTATACCCCACAAGTAAGTATTCCCTCATAAATGTTAGTTTCCATCATATATGACCATTGCCATTATAATAGGGAAAGTTCTAGCTACTTATTCCAAAATTCTAGATGAATACTAACATTCACTTCAGAAGCAGACGCTGACTATAAATATTTATGTGAGATTAGATGTAGTATCCATTATTCTTGATTCAAACATGGCATACAAAATATGTTTCAACAAATACATGTTGAATAGGTATTTAGAAAATTTGCATCTCCCCTAAATATGATTAACTGTCAAAAACAACATATTACAATGATTTACATGCTGAAAAAGTCCAATATTATGGTAGATGTATTCAAAATAATTCACAAGATATTACATGGTAGTGGCTTGGTATCACAGCTTTCATATTTTGTATTAGCTGCTGAACAATAAGCAACAGTCTGCCACTTGTTCCACTCTAATTTCAGTACTGGTGATAAACATGAAGTCCTTGTGGAAAAGCTCCTTTTTACAGCCTTTCAAAATAATGTCAGGGTAAGTGCCAATCATACTTCTTAAGGAAAATTATTCCCTAATATGAGGCTCCCATAGAGAAGCACTGTCATCAGATAGTCACGTTTTCCATGTTCTGACTTTTGAAAAAAAAAAATTGAATATTCTATCTAAGATAAGCATCCAGGTGGGCTTGTTCCTTGTGGAATTATCGACATCATTATAGCTGCATAAATTCTGATAGCTCCTCTTATTCCCCATTGCTGTAACCTAAGAAGCTCCATATTCTGTGGTCCTTCTTCAGCAGGGAGCCTTTAACATCCTTTAACATTCATATATGGGTAGTCCTTGACTTACAACAGTTAGTTTAGTGACCATTTGAAGTTACAATAGTACTGAAAAAAGTGACTTATGACCATTTTACACACTTATGATCATTTCAGCATACCTGTGGTCATGTGATTTACATTCAAATGCTTGGCAAGTGGTTCATATTTATGACAATTTTCCACCCACCCATCCATTCATTTATCCACGCATCCATTCATCTATCCATCCACTTGCTATTATTTAACTAGATCTGTAAATATTACTATCACAAAAAGAACTGTTAGGCCACAAAATTACTTTTTGAAATGTGCCTTACAATAAGTGGTTTGCCACATTCAGCATTAAAAGGTGATGGCCTTGCACATTTGGGGACTCACAAATTGACAGAAATCTTTTTAAAAGATGAAAAACACCTGAACTTTGCACTGAATATTGCAAGCAATGATGACCCCTGGAAAAATGAATTCACAAGTTAAGCATGATAAAAACAATTAAAATGAATCTGTCAACCTAGTCAAACCCTTTCCCCCCCCCTGTGTACTTCTGCACCACATAATAAAACCACGACTGAGCTTTGTTCTTTAGAAGAGCAGTCCAGATTGCCATGGCCACAAGCACATCTCTACAGCTCCTTCAGAGTGTTTCCTGAACATTCTGAGACCAAACTGTTATTTTGTTTTTGTGGTTATACTGAAGCAAGTTTTAAGCTTTTAAAAGTTAACACTCCAACTGTGATCCATTACAATCCAATGTTTTTCATTTTATTTATACTAAATGTATAATAATCATAGTAATGTTTAATGTATATTTTACACTGATATGAAGAAAAGCCCATAGAAAGTGGCTAGCAGAAGTGGAGTTCCCTCTCCTCTGCCAGCCCTTTTCTCCCATAAACAAGCAGGCTTTAGCAATTACTTGAATAGACAAAAAGGGAACCTTGCAAAATCCACATCCCAAACTTCATAAATTTAATTTGGGACAGAGGAAAGTAGGGAAACATATATTTACAGAGTATCTTTTTGTAAAAGTTACAATATTTTGCTGATATTTTCTGTTGAAAATTCTGGAACCCTGTAAGCTAACCTCTGCTTTCATTCTTTCTTTCTCTTTTTAGAAATTTATTATTTATTTATTTATTTATTTATTTATTTATTTATTTATTCACTCACTCACTCACTCACTCACTCACTTATTTACTTGTTTACTTGTTTACTTATTTACGTGACAATCCATGTTCAGATATTTACAGGCTCTTTCACCATGATTCTTGTTCTTGTTTGTTCTAAAGTGTCTACTATCTTGTCCTATTCCCTTGCCCTCCAGATAAACTACCACTACAACTTCCAGAACTGTTAGCTGGCATGGCCAAAACAGATTGGTTATTTTGGATTTAGTTGTTAATGTAGTACAACAACAAAATAGAGTTTTCATTCCTCTGTTCCACTTTCTTAAGCCTCAGATCTGTTTCATTGTATCAAAATAAAATTGGCATGCATTAAACCATTTAATTCTTCTCCTCAGTGGTGTTTTTAAACACAGAATAACTAAAGGTTTGAGAGGGAGGAACATTTTTCTAAATAAACAGAAGTATACAGATCATTGAAAGATTCATCTGTAGGATCAATCATTCTTTCATACAGGAGAAAACATCTTTGAAGGATTAGAGTCACTTGTTAATGATTTTTCCAGTTTGGTGTCTTATGTCCTATACATAAAATATAATACTAATATATTATAATGCACACACATTTTAGAAATCAAGCATAGATAAAAGGAATCATTTCCATAAAGCTTGACTGGGAGATTTTTTAAAAGGAATTATAGCATGAATGTTCTGGTTCACTTATTCACTATTATACAGAAATATTGCTCAAACTCATAGGCAACATATCATCATGAAATCAAAGTCATATTTTGTGGAAGGGTGTGTGTGTGGTGGAATTAAATTTCCATCCTATGCCAAAATAAAAATTTAAGAGCTGTGGTTTTATTATTACTCTCTTTTACATGCTAAGTTATCAAGATGAGAGTTTTCTTTATGTCCTTCTTTTCAAATACTCTTCAGGAGTCTCAATGATTTGAGAATGTGAAAAACAATATTCATTAACCTATAATTTTGTTTAAGAATGCTGCATTGAAATAATCAATAAACTCGAAATAATTTTGAGGAATGAGGATGTACAAAAATCATTCTTTTCTCTTTTCTATGAGATTTTTCCTTAGTCATATCAAAACTATGTTGATATATATTTCAACATAGTTTCTCCAAATCTCTCTCCCCCACCTCTGAGTTTCTACATTCATCTTGAAACTTTATTTTTTGCAAAACCAGAGATATTTTTGGATGTGTGAAGCACAAGGAAATTATATTCATGTTTTACAGCATATTTTAGTTGCCTCAATGTTTTTCACATATGTCATCCATAAAATTACACTCACAAATAGACTAGAGTTTTGCATTGGATGAAGCAAATGGAAGATGTAGTACTGTTTATTATACTGGCCTTCTATCATTTCTCCAAAGAGTTCAGATGGTAACCATAGCCTCTTTCAAATTTTATCTACATCTCATCTCTGTGAGGTGATTAGGCTATAGCGAATTATTATATCAAAGTCTTTATAATATATCTATTCATGATTGTAATCCACTATTCTAGCAAATATTTTTCACTGGCTTTATAAAAAAAACTACCTTTTAAAAGTGTTTCAATCTTTTATTGGCCTATTTCCTCCTTCAGAATTGGAGAACATAGAAGGTTGACTATAAACAGATTCAATTATACTTCATACCAGTACAGAGTGTACAGCAGTTCAGTACAACAATATAAGTCAGCTTGGTTTCTAAAATAAGAAAACTGAAGGAAATTAGTGGAGAAAATATTTTCCTCTTATCTCCTCTGCCTAACTATAGCTACCAGCATTCACCCCAGTACCTCAGCTGTTCTGGGAGGTCCATTGAAGAGCATTTAAACAATATTTATGGGGCATGGAAAACTACAGAAGAGACAAAAAAAATAGCTCCTAATTCAAATAGGGGTCTATGCTATTTTTCAAATTCCTCCCTGCACCCTGTCCCTTCAGTTCCCAAATTTTTGGAAAGGTGTTGAGAAGAGGGAGAAAATGCTTCCAGAAGTCAAATAATCTGTCAATGCAGATAATGGGCAAAACACAATCATGAAATTTGGAATTGAGAAATAGCAATGGCACTTCGCAATAAGACTTAGACTTATATACCGCATCATAGTGCTTTATAGCCCTCTCTATATGTCAGCATATTGCCCCCAACGATCTGGGTTCCTCATTTTACCAACCTCAAAAAGATGGAAGGCTGAGTCAACCTTGAGCCGATCAGAAATTATATTCTAATGCTAAAAAACTTTTGAAAACCTCAGTCACAACAGTATGCAAAAATATTAGCATAGTGGTGATATGCTGATAACTTGGGAAATGGCTCAGAAAAATCAAGATGGCAGCTACAACTGCATGATTGAAGTCCCTCCCTGCCCACCCCATTTAATGCATCTGTTAGATCGCGCAGGCAGTAAGACACGAGTCGAGTGACAGTCAGCTCTTGGTTTATTGGCAAGGCATGAAGTAAATCCGGACTGGCTCTCTGGGCCAGGGGAGCCCTCTTTTATGGGATTCCCCTGGCTTGTAATCACACAATTCCATTGGCTGGCAAGACCCTGTTGCTAGTTAGCCAACCAGCAACGGGCATGA
>NW_015386937.1:470918-504757 GCF_001527695.2 Protobothrops mucrosquamatus
AATTCCATTGGCTGGCAAGACCCTGTTGCTAGTTAGCCAACCAGCAACGGGCATGAAACTGTATGCAGATGGAGAAGGGCAATCACCCTTAATGGGCGATCAATGGTGAAGGGCAATCACCCTTAATGGGCGATCAATGGTGAAAGGCAATCACCCTTAATGGGTGATCAGGATATGCATAGGGGATTAAGGGGGGGAAATACAAAGAACACAACAGCATTACATTCATGATTCATGCAAAAAAGGAGCAGAGTTTCTATCAGGGGTTTGCAACTGTGATATTGACTTTTCTGATTTTTTCTACAGAGGCACTTTGACATTTCAGAAAAGAAAAGGCTGGAAGTGTATCTCCAAAGCTGATAATTATGCATAACTTCTTTCTGTTTATTGCGATAGGGTAGTAAGTAGTAATATATCTATATATGTGACAATAACATAAGAAATGGTACATCATTTCTCTTCCTTTGAATTGATTCATATAATATATTGGAAATAGATTGGCCACATAATTCATTTGTCTATTATAAGAAGAAAAATATTTCTCTTTTCCACTAAAAGTAACAAATAATAGTAAACTGTCTTAAAGATTAGATGCATGTTATTTACATTTGCATTTATTAGGTAGAGCTTTCAGCATGTACACTGAAGTTATATTTGCCTGTTGCAGTGTATCTTCTATTTAAACAAATATCCCCCAAAATAAAACAACACAGATATTTGGATGCCACAAAAGCCATCTGAATTGTCATTGTTCATCTGTTATATGTCAGTATATTTCTACTTGTCACTATATTGTTTTACTGATATACAGTAGTCTAATAATAGGGTGTATAGTGAAAATATTGAAAAATGTGGTTAGTTTGAGATGTTGCTGTGCTGAGCATTGTGCTTTAACATTAGAATAATGTTCAGCAAATCATTAAAAGATTGATGTATTTATCTACACAGGAAATATAGTTTTCATTTTTAGATATATTGGAAAGTTGCAGATATGATTCTTCTAGACTTTCTTTTTCTTTAATCCCCCTATTAGGACCCAAATTTAAATTCAGTGTGGAAATCTAGTAAATAAAAAACAGAGCATGAGCAGACTTCTAATAAGATAGCTGATATAAGTCATTGTTGCAACAAACAAAAAAAGATTCTAAAATACAAATGTGTTCTTCAATCCAGTGCTTGACCTCAATTTTGGATTCTCACACAACTACTTCAGTCATGGCATTGATTCTCTGGTGCTGTGTTTCACTTGGATACATTTCTAGATGAGGCTGCACAGAAAAGTGGAAATTATAAAGGGACAGACAAATGTCATGAGCATAAAGTAGACTGAAAGAGGAGCTGAGGAATATATTAAGAAGTTGATGGAATACATTCATTGAACAAATGGCCAGATTCTTCAGGACTTTCCAAAGCTTGACATTTAACTGATCTTTAGGTTATGAGAAATCAGTACTTTCTCATTTTTTTTAATAGTGAAACAAACCTAGGCAAATTGTTGAAGTATATGTTACTTTTTATTGTTGAAATATATATGAGAGAATATATACACAAATTCATTTCATATTTTCTATTAAGGGGTTGCAGACGGTTATGAACACAAATAGATACTTATTTCAAAGCAGCAAATCAAATCAGCACTTTGCAGATTCAGTGGCTCTTTTTATATTTGTGGGGTGGTGAGATTCAGCTGGTTCACACCAGTTCAGCAGAACTGGTAGCTAATTTTTTGTTGGACTTCCAGAAGTGGCATCCACACAGAGAACCGGTTGTTCATGTATTTGAATCCCACCACTGGGTTATTACATACAATATACTATATTGCATATTTGTCCCATATAGAAACATTCTGAGAGTAGTTTAGTGATGTGATGATTTCTCTGATAGTTGATTTTTATCACTTCATTAAATTCTTTGCGTATCATAATTCTTGGGGTAAGAAAGCCAACTCAGTTTTGGACTTTCTCAGCTCTTAACTTCTATAATGCTGCCAGCTAAAAGATTTATTTTGCTCTGCCTTGTGCTGGTGGAATGTTACCCTGCTTCATTGGTCCTGCACTGGTTTTGCCACATTGTGGGGAGCCAAACTCAGCTCTCAACTTTCCAAATACAGATTGAAGGTCAATTTATACAAAACAAGCTCTTTTGTAAAATTATATAAATCTGGGACACATAGCTCAACAATAGGTTGGCTGATACTGGGGCTTGCCAAAACGTTTATTGTGAATGCCATTTTTCCATGACTGCTTTTTTCTACTAACAAGTCTTTAATGTACTTCACAATCTGTTTCTAGCATGATTATAAAAAAAAAGAAAGCTACAAAAGTACCCTTAAGACTAAGCCACTGTACGATTACAGGACCACGTAGCTTGAAAATCTCCAATTCAATGTTGTGCATTTTTAATGCATCAGAGTCACCACTATATAGTAAAGGAGAGGAAGTAGAGCAAGAAGAGATACAGAACATCAGAAATGCAGTGAACTGCTCAGGAGACATAAACTGATAGACCAACCTATCATATGGTAGCTCCAATATTTCCCAGTAGTTCAGGTGTTGTATTTCTCTTTTTTAATCAAAGCAAAACAAAAGAAAGGTATGAGAAGTCTGTAATCTAAAAGATTGGGTTTTCTTAGCTTGGATTTGTAATTCATTACAAGTTTCAATTAATGAACTGTCTGCTTGTCAGGCAGTGATAAGAAAGGGGTCTTGTACCTCCAAATGGTACACAGCTGAAAATACAAGTGGTTGTCCTTTACTGTTTTCTCCACCATTATCTGTAACACCTACACATTGACACATATTTTTTGAATAGATATAAAAATATTTTGGGACTACAAGCATTCTTGCAATTTATAATTTATACATTTTATGATTAATTCCTGGATAGCTTGAAAAAAATTCCTGAATGCACTGTTTTCATGCATGTTAAACTTCAGCAGTGACATTTATAGATATTTAATCTGATTGTTGGTCCGTTAAATCATTTTTATTTTGTGCCCTCTTATATCTTACTGTTCACTAGATCTCTCTGGTTTTAGCTTTTATTTGGAAAATGTGGAAACATGCATAAGCATCAGTTTGTGACTCCTTCAGGGAACCATTTCTTTTTCCAGGTTCATTTTAAGCCTTTGAACTTAGTTGCAAATGCCAAAGAAGTCTTTTACTGAAGATTTCAGATATGTCCAATAATTAAGTCACTCCATTCTGAAAGGTGGTTCTTCTAACTCAAGTTCTCACTTAGAGTTTATATAGACCTGTGAAAATTTGTCCTCATAATATTTAGACCTCCTTTGATCTTCTTGCAAAGCCTTAAGAGAATTGGCTCACCTTTTTGAGTCTTAAATCACTTTCCCCTTTCTTATTATATTACCACAGTGCCTCGTATTCCCCAGACTGTGAGCTGGTATAGTGCAATTGGTACAGATCTAATAGTAGAATACATAGTTTGCTGAAGAAATTGCTCATATTTAATATTTGACATTTTCTAGGAAAGATTGTTATCTCAAACTGTTGCAAAACAGAGATAGCAATGCTGTGCTAGATAATCCAACACTGTGGTTTGGTCAGAGAAACTTCCTATGAAGAAAGTGACCTGTTTTCTCCTTTCCAACAAAAGATTGGCCTGTTTGCCATAAAATTTCTTTGTGGATGAGTGCCTAAACCTTAACCCATCTTTTTGTAATTTTTTGCCTCAGATATTTTGAGCTGGGCATGTGCAGCTATTTTTTTGGACTCTGTATCACTCTGCTGATTTTCAAGCATGTCCCTAATATAATGGCATGGTGTGACAGACACTAGAAGGTATTAAATCATACTCACTTTTTATGTCTGTTGGTGTCAGTCATCAGTGACAGTGATACATGTTCTCTGCCTCACTCAACCAACCAGGCAAGGTGCTTTTTTACTTATCATGATGCTTCAAGGTAAAAAAAAATCTCTCTTTTCTCCTGGGGGCTTATTCATAAGTCAGATATTAATGTTTGCCATTATCACCTTTTCCCCTTCTGCTCTGCTTTCTATTTTTTTAAATTATTATTATGAATTCAGTGCCTGCCACTGTTTCATCCCAAATATGCATTTGTTCTTTAGAACTGCTCATAGCATATTCAAACATTGCTGAGTTTTGTTCAGATTCAATTATATAATGTAGTATATTCCACCTTATACAATACAGATGCAATAGCAATAGCTTGGAAAGATTAACAACTCATCTGGCATGCCATCAATAACTTTGCAAGATGCAGAGTAAAGGTACAGTAAAGATGTTGGCAGCTTGCTATGCTGCCTTCTTTGCCAGTCCATGTATTTTATACATGAAGAAAAGAAATTGCAACCCAGAACAATTCTATTCATAACCATGTGAAGGAGGAGCACCTGCCTATGCCTATCCTAAAATGGTATTTTGACAGTTTCCAGTTTAAACAAATAATGAACATTATGCATAATATTTCAACAAAATATGGTTAGGGAAAGCAAGGAATGTGAAATAGAAATTGTAAGATTACTACATTTTTTAAAGTGTAAAGTTAGGCCACATAGAAAATTAGGTGAGGTAGCTGGATGGAGTCACTGAAGCAGTAGGCGTGAGCTTAAATGGACTCCAGAAGATGGTAGAGGACAGAAAGGCCTGGAGGAATGTTGTCCATGGGGTCGGACATGACCCATGTTTCTTCAAATAACCAGTCAATGCTCTACAGTACAAGAGAAGTCAGCAATGCCTAATTCATTCCCTATTGGTTCCTTTTATTTACCATCCTTTATTTTTTGACAAGGGCAAAAGTAATGGGGTAGAGCAGGTCTCTATAGACCTGCTGTTCATAATAAAGTAAAGTACAAGCCAAACAGGGAGCAGTTAATTAAAGGTGCAGAGGATATTGAATTTAATATTGAATTTTATTGGCTACAGATCCAATGAATTATGAAGTTCATTTCTAATTCTAGAGTTAAATCAGAATTTAAAAGTCCATAAATGATTATGGAGAACTATTTTTACAATATGAGACTACAAAAAGTTGAGCCGTCAAATATCTGTATGTGTATACACTCCTTAGTGAATTTAAAGAAAGTATGAGGAAATTACAATAGAGACCTATTGATGAGAATGTTTGAGACTGGGTAGTCCAGAGTCCCTGGAGTGGCCAAAACTAGGGAACAAGTATAAAAATAATTCATAATGGTATTTAACATACAGACATATCCTGTAAGATTGCAGTACATCTATACAAGGAATAATAACTTGTGCTAGAGGGAAAACTGTGGACAGATTAGTACTGTACATACTTTCCTATTTGGCGGCAATGTTCATCAATCAATAAGCTTGGATTGAAATTTTCATTTATATAGAAAGATTATTCAAAAAAAGTTAATTCCTTTCCCCATAGCAGCTCTATTATGAGTATCCAGTAACTTGTATATAGAACAATTAGAAACAGACTTATTATGTCAGTCATAATTACATTTAATTAGTTATGAGTTAAGAGCCAGTTTGATGTGGTGGTTAAGGCATCAGGCTAGAAACTGAGAAACTGTGAGTTCTAGTCCCACCTTGGGCACAAAGCCAACTGGATGACACTTTCTCTCAGGCCTAGGAAGGAGGGAATGGTAAACCACTTCTAAAAATCCTTGCCAAAAAACCTGCAGGAACTATCTAGGCAATCTCCAACAACTGGACATGACTTCTTCCTAGCGTTATTCTCATGTAACGGCAGGATCCACTTAACAACTGGACATGACTAAATGGAATTTAAAAAAGTAACAGTTATCACAAAATATTTGTCTTTATACTTCATCTAAAAATGAATGGCAAGCTACAATGAACACAAATATAAAAGAATTTTTAAAGATAATTTTAAATGAGGATGGAGGATTTGCTTGCAAAGCAGAGTGTCAGTTATATTTTTATTGCTTTTCTTTCAAGATGTGCATCAGTGTTGAGGTATGGTATGGATTGAAGAGAAGAAAAATTGGTGGAAGAAGGAAATTGAATTAGAAAACATAGAACATCTGGGATGATGGAAGCAAAAGGAACATGAACTATACCTCATACTGTATGTTGACTACTTTGAATGAAGGCAGAAGCTAGTGTGAGGATCAGTGGAATTGCAATATGAGAAAAACGACTTCTGCAATGTTCAGTAAGAGACCAAATGATGAAACTATATTGGGAAGGGCTGCCCTAGAGAATTGCAATCATTACTAAATTAATTGGAGCATTAGCACAAAGATTAAAAGAGACTCTTTTTGAAGAGAGAGGATTCCTAAATATTTTTATTCCAAAGATTTACATTACCTAAAAGTGTTGAAGAAAGACTGAGATTGGAACCTTATATAGACAAAGCCTACAGTATTTTCCACTTACAGTAGATTACTTTTGCTTCCAAAACTCTTAACTTTCATTGACACTTTGTGAATAGTTCAGTGGTAGACTACATGCTTTGAATATAGAGGATTCAAAATTTAGTTCTAGCCAACACCAGATAAGACAAGGAAAGTCTCATGCCTGAAAACTTGATGATTGTCAGTGAAGACAATACTGATTCAGATGAACCAATGCACCACCTTGTTTATGTTGTGAAACTAGAGAAATTTGACCTTTGTATATTTTAGAGTGAAGTGGAATGATCTGTGCCTCTTTGACTAACATACAAATCATAATTTATTTATCCATAGTCTAACAATCACTAATATTCCAAAACAGATCTAATTTCCAATTTTTACTCTGGGAGAAATACATTTTAAAATGAAGACAAGTTCTGTAATGTAACTGGTGCTATAGCACATGGTGTCTATTGAAATCCATCTCTTGTGGCTCAGAAATCTATGCAACAAGCTGTTTTAGAAAAGCTTTGGTAAAGGTGCATTTTAGAGAGAAAATATTTAAATAAATAAATATTGTTTTTTTTTTAACTGTATGTTATGAGTAAGATTTATATACAGTATGAGGAAGCGGCATACCAAAGTCCAGATATTAGAGGAAGTTGGTCAGGATCATATTTTCTGTGGAATACCTCTTGTGTTATTAATTGCCCAGATATTGAGGTTTGTAAAAAACAAAGCTTCTCCAGTGATGCTCCTACTGTCTAATATATTTATTCGGCAGGTTGCTGCACTCATGTCAGAAGCACCAAGGCACGTCTAGGTTGAAAGGATTGGCAAGTGACATCACCGTTGCCCTGGGGACACCCAGAAGGGGGCTCCTTTCATGTCTCCAGCATGAGCTAGAGTGAAGGATGGGAGCTCAACCCTGCCCGCTGGCAGCTCTCAAGTCTCAAACAAAGGCTTGTTAACCTCCAACCCAGTGTGCTGCTCAAGCCACCATGCTCCTATTCAGCAGGTAGAAGAAACATTCTTATGCCTTGTCTTAAGCATAATTTGAGAAGTATTTATAAACCTTAATAAATTTCCAAATATTTGGGTTTTTCAATTCAAGAGAATGTGTGTAGCTAAGAGTTGAACTGTGAAGTTTTTGGTATACTCTGAGCTCAGCTGTTGGCTTGCAGACCTTTCATTACACAGCTAAGTAATATCATCAGTGCAAGTGAGTGGGGAGTTTGCTGCCTGTTTATATGCCATAGTTTGTCTTGCCAGTTTTGGCAGAGGTGTAATTTCCTCCTTGGAAGAATCTTGATTCTCTTTAATATAAGTGGGAAGAAGAAAATCTCTTCCAGACCTCTAAGATTTCAAAGTTCCAGTAAATCATGTGTTATTTCCTAATCTGGCCTACTTTATTTCTTGGTAATGAAACTGCTGACTCAGAGAATTTTACTTTTTGTTGTGAGTTCCTGTACATACTTAATAGGATTCTGTTTCTTTTAGGAGTGGAGCATAAGTTGGACGTTTTTAACTAAACTCTTCAACAGGTTCATATTGCTGTTATGAGTTGCTATAGTTCTCTAGAATTTTCTGCAAAATGAAAAGCTAATTCTTTGGCTTATTTTAGTGCAGCTGTTTCTTTAGTAATGAGAACCATCACAGTTGTCATTGAAATCTATGTCCAAGCTGCATAATAATAATAGCTACCCTCTATACATGAGGCAATAGTTGTGCCTAAAATAGTTTGGTGGTAAAAGAGTGATACGTTTCAAAACCCCTGTACACATAACATGTATTCTAATGTGAACTTGCTCAAATATTTAGATTAAACTGAAAATAGAACTAATTTTCTCACTAATAAATTTACAACTGAACATCAGTGAGAATGACAGAGGCTGCAAATAGCCTGACGTATCCAGTTTCCTGGGGGCCTTTTGAACTTTGGTGTATTCATACTCATTGCTATCCTGTACCATTAAGGCAGTGGTGGGAAACCTTTTTTTCTGCCAAAGGCCATTTGGATATTTATAACATTATTCCTGGGTAAAATTATCAACTTAAATATTAGCCTGCTATATTTGGTCAAACATTTAATTAACTCACCCCTAATGTGAGGGCTGGAACTGCTTCTCTTTGGTGAGGCATGTGATGTTAGCTGGTATTGATCATGTTGTTACTCGCATCTGGTTTTCCAGGTTTGCATCAGTAGGTCTATAGTGCAGTAGACTCTTTGCTATGGTAAGTTTTGAAAAGAACTGCATGCAGCAGTAAGTTGTTCCAAACACAGATGCATATTTCAGTGATGTCTCCTCAAAGTGAGAAATTCATCATTGCTTATGTAACGTTTATGCACCTTAAGCAGTGAGAGGTTGTTGTTTCTGGCTTTCAGCTCTTCCTTGCTTTGCAGCTGAATGATTTTGTGTTGTAGGTTATCAGGCAAATCAGCTGGTTCCACATTGAAGGTGTAGCAAAGATGTTCAATTCCATTTGTTTATTTTTCATGTCCTTGAATCTTTCATTAAATGTCTCAATTAGTTTTGCACATTCACATTCCCGACCCCTGCACTAAGGGAACGACATTTGCATGGCTTGCTGAAAATGTCCTAAGCAGACCCCCACGTGGACATTCAGCAGTAAATCATAACACAAGCAAGAATAGTTGTGGAAAGCAATATTTCTCACAATTTCAGTCATCTCCTAGGCTATCTTTAATCCCTTTTTTTGCCAAATGATGGAAATAGAGAATAAAAACCTGAATACCAGCACAACATTTTTTTGCAAAGTTATTTTAAGAATTTCACAAATTTGAAACCATGTTCTCCGTTTCTTGCCTTTAATTTCTCGAAAACTAGGGAGGGTCCTTTCTGAGATGCTTTTCTGCTCCCATTCCTTTGGAGATATATTTTGTCTGACCCCTGTCTCCTCCTGTCTCCCAGTGTTATTTTCATAGTCTATTACAGCTAGGCAGAAACAGAAGGCAACTTATCATTTTTCCACTGGTGCGCTTTTTGTCACTGCCTGTCCTTATACTCACAGCCAATGCCAGGAGATATATGACCAATTAACTATTAATAACAGAAGAACTCTTTGGCCACATTGATACAACTGATGAGTGAAATCCACAATAAAGGGAAGGCTTTGGCTACCTGAAAGCTTCTAACTCTCCAAACAACCAATGCCAGGAGATATATGACCAATTAACTATTAATAACAAAAAAAAACTGGCCACACTGAAGCAACTGATGAGTGGAATCCACAATAGGGAGAAGCCTTTGGCAACCTAAAAGCTTCTATCTCTCCAAACAAAACAGCATAACCAGCCCCATCTTTCTTGCAAACAGCTTTGGCAGGACATTTTCTCTTTCACAGGATAAAGCTGTTCAGTTGTTTTCTAAGCACAGGATGTGAGCCTGTATCAAGGATTAGTTCTTAGTAACAAATAATCAGGTGCCTTTCTGCTAATAAAACTGTTATTTTTGTTTGGTATTTACTCATCTGAGATGAATAAAAAACACAGCTTATAGTAAGTGATTGATTGATTGATTGATTGATTTACATTGCTTGTATGCCACCCAGTCCCAGGACTCTACATATCTAATAATGTAAGCATATACTGCAGAATATCCCTAGTACATGTAAGCATAAAAATAAACAAATAATTGCCAATAAATACCATGTGCCTTCAATGCCATAATTCCAACTTTCAATAAAGAAAGTTTCATTTTCCTGTGCAAAATGAAACAGTTAAATCTTCAGAGTTTTCCTGTAGCCCAAGAGAGATGAGGCTGATCACAATTCTACTAGGAGAGAGTGCTGAAGAATGGGCATAGGACTCTGGCTTCAGGGCCCATCCTGGGGGATGGCAACTAGAGGGAGTATAATCATTATTTTTAATGTAGATTTGAAAATGGGAGTGTGCAGCAAAATAGTATTATTATTATTTTATTATTATTATTATTTATATTTCTACCCCGCCCTTCTCCCTGCGGACTCAGGGCGGCTTACAGCCTTTTAAAAACAAGTACATAACTACAAAAATACTAAAGTTAAAATATTAATTAAAATAAAATATTATTATGAGGCCTTTATTATCCCATTTTTTAAAAATTATTATAAAACCAAGTTAAAAAGTAACCCTTAGGCCAGTCCTGCCAGCTTAAATAGCCATGTCTTGAGGGCGCGGCGGAAGGAGGGGAGATCCGGAATCACCCGGATCTCTGGGGGTAGTTTGTTTCATAGGGTGGGAGCTCCAACCGAGAAGGCCCTCCCCCTGGGGGTCGCCAGCCGGCACTATCTGGCTGACGGCACCCTGAGGAGACCCTCTCTGTGGGAGCGTATCGGCCGGTGGGAGGTAGTCGGAGGCAGCAGGCGGTCTCGGAGATAACCAGGTCCGATGCCATGGAGCGCTTTGAAGATGATAATCAACACCTTGAAGCGCACCCGGAAAGCCACCGGCAGCCAGTGCAGCTCGCGCAGCAGCGGCGTTACATGGGAGCGACGAGTCACTCCCAACACCGCCCGCGCGGCTGCATTCTGGACTAACTGGAGCCTCCGAGTGCTCCTCAAGGGGAGCCNAAAAGCCGCTGAGAGGTCCAAAAGAACTAGGACAGAGGAATAACCCCTGTCCCGGGCCCTCCAGAGATCATTCACCAGTGTGACCAATGCCGTTTCCGTGCTGTACCCTGGCCTGAAGCCCGACTGGAGCGGGTCTAGATAGACTGTTTCCTCCAGGCGCCGGGGGAATTGCTGCGCAACCACACTCTCAACAACCTTCACCACAAAGCGAAGGTTGGAGACCGGGCGATAGTTAGCCAATACATCTGGGTCCAGGGAAGGCTTCTTAAGAAGGGGCCTCACCACCGCTTCCTTCAAGGCTATGGGGAAGACACCCTCCCGTAGAGAAGTGTTTATAATTCCCTGGAGCCAGGCTCGTGTACCCTCCCGGGCAGCCAATACCAGCCAGGAGGGGCACGGATCCAGTAAACATGTGGTTGCATTCAGCCTCCCCAGGATCCTGTCCACGTCCTCGGGAGCCACAGAGTCAAACTCCTCCCGTATAATAGTCTCAAGACCTGCTCCCGTCTCCTCCCCCGGGGCCACCCAGTCAGAGTCCAAGCCTTCTCAGATCCGAGCGACTTTGTCATACAGATATTGGGCAAAGTCCTCAGCCCTCCCCTCCAGGGGATCCTCCCCCCCTCAACTGAAGGAGAGAGCGGGTCACCCTGAAGAGGGTGGCTGGGCGATTATCTGATGACGCAATGAGGGTGGAGTAGTAATTAGACCTCGCCACCCTCATCGCCACTAGGTAGGATCTAACATGCATCCTTGCCTTGCCTGTCGGATTCGGTTTGGGTAGCCCTCCAACTGCTCTCTAGGCGTCTTTCCGGCGCTTCATCTCTCTCAGCTCCTCGGTAAACCAGGGAGCCAGTTGAGATCTGCGCTGGGTCAGAGGCCGCAAAGGCGCGACTCGGTCCAGTGCTGCGGCGGCGGCCACATCCCAGGCCGCCACCAGATTTTCCGCCGAGTCGTGAACTAGATCCTCCGGATATGGCCCAAGCTCCGTCAGGAACCTCTCCGGGTCCATCAGGCACCTGGGACGGAACCATCTAAGTGGTTCCGTCTCCCTGTGGCGGGGGGAGCGGTCCGGAAGTCCATCCTAAGGAGTGAATGATCTGACCATGACAGGGGCTCTATAACCACCTCCCCCATTTCCAGATCATTCTGCCACTGGCCAGAGACAAAAATTAGATCCAGTGTGTGTCCTCCCGTGTGGGTGGGGGCATGAACTAATTGGGTCAGGTCCAAGGCCGTCATGGAAGCCAGGAACTCCCGAGCTGCCGCCGACGTTTCGCCCGCCGATGGCAGATTGAAATCCCCCATGACTATAAGTCTGGGAGTCTCAACTGCCACCCCGGCTATTACGTCAGCCAGCTCAGGCAGGGCCGTTGATACATAGCAGGGGGCCAGGTATATAATCAACAGGCCCACTTGTACCCCTTGCCCCCACTTCACAAGGAGGGACTCTCCACCGTCTATCTGAGGCACAGTGGTCTCCCTCGGGCATAGGCTCTCCCTTATAATGATCGCTACCCCACCGCCCCTACCCCGGGTCCTCGGCTGATGGAATACCTGGAAACCCGGCAGGCAAATATCAACAAGGGGCACTCCCCCTTCCATGCCCAGCCAGGTCTCGGTGATATTAGGTTCTAATAGTGTATAATCATCACAAAGCTCTCTATTTTTATTGAATCTCCATTTTTATTCAACACTAGCTGTACCCGGCCATGTGTTGCTGTGGCTCAGTCTGGTTAAATTTATGTCCAACAGATGGTGCTGTTTTTTTAAAATAAACATGTTTTACCTGTCACAGGTGTGACATCTATATAATAGTATGTATATAAAAACACATGTGTATTCGAATGCAACGTTGTGTCAAAATTTCAAAGCAATCGGTGAAGAACTTTTGGAGATTTAAGATTTTGAACAAACGAACATTTACATTTTTATTTATATAGATGTGAGATGTTGCTTTTGTTCAGTGATGGATGGATGAATGGGAGGGAGGGAGGTAGGGAGGGAGGGAGGGAGGGAGGGAGAGAGGAAGGAAGGAAGGAAGGAAGGAAGGAAGGAAGGAAGGAAGGAAGGAAGGAAGGAAGGAAGGAAGGAAGGGCAAATATATGAAAAGTAATTTAGACTAATTTTAAAAGAGAATTATTTTTTATCATTTTAAAGGTGCAACTAAATTAAGAACTAACCATGTTTAATTTTTGGGAAAATATATTGTTATGTTAAAAATTGATTAATTTCATCCTTAGTTGTATTTGATTCAATATTATACAGTTTTAAATAGTTGATTTACTGACTTAGAACAACTATATATTTTATTCTGGGCATTCTTAATAAATCCAACGAAAGGGAATGAATCGCTAATGAAATGATATGACATTGTTGCAGTTGTTGTAGAGCAGAGACTATTAATTTAAATCTTTCATATTATTCCCAATATAGCTGTCTTACACAGCTCAATGAATATTGAAAAATGAAAATTACTAGTGCGTTTTCAAACTTCCTGTTTATCACTCATAAAAGCTTTAATAATTTGGAATGTTGCCTGGATATATGCACTAAATTCTTTAAGTTCTGCCCTTAAGTTTTCATTTAATTTTTTTTGTTTTTGTTCTTTTTTCATGAATTATGAATGTCTGACCATGAATATATGACTAATAATGTCCCAAAAATCAATATAGTTGCAGAATATCTATGACAATTTTTTTTCAAATGTATTGTGTTGATCCTATAAAAAGTGAATCTTTGAATAATGATTTATTTTTAAAATCTTAAAATAAGTCAGATCTTTCTTATAGTTCTTGATAAAAGGTAAAGGTAAAGATTTCCTCTGTCCTGTCCTATCCAACTCTTGGGGGCAGTGGTCATCCCTGTTTCTTAGCTGAGGGACCCAGCATTGGCCAAAGACACTTTTGTGGCCATGTGGCTAACGTGACTATACACCGAGGTTCATGGAATGCTATTACTTTCCCACTGAAGTAGTACCTATTTATTTAGTTGCATTTGTATACTTTTCAATTGGTAGGTTGACAAAAGCTGGGAAAAGAAACAGAAACAGATCACCCCATCATGTGGCGCTCAGGTCTTGAACCACGGCTGTCAGCTTTCCAGATGACAAATCACACCCCCTATTATCTAATATAGCTATTATTGCTTATATTACTTCATTCAATTAAATATTAAAATGTCAAAAAATAATCTAGATGGGGATTCTGATGTGGGACTAAAAATGATATATTGTTGCAAAAAATGAATAAAATAGAGATAATCATAAAAGGTTTCTATAATTTCCATAGATGAGAATGAGATTTAAGTGGAATAATATTCTGATGTAATAAGCAATCTAAAACTTGACTGTAGTTTACAGATTTAATAATCATTTCCTCTAAACTCTACAAATATGCTCCCTGCAAAAATGTTTGTTACAGTATGTTATGCAAAGCACACAAAACTGAAGTACAAATATTAATTGAAAAAGGGTCTTGGAGATGTAACAGTTTCCTCCACATGACATAAAAAATTGTTGCTTTGATATATTTTTGATGCATAGGTGTGGAACACCAAGAGCAGATGAGAAAAACAGTAAAGCTTCACCAAAGCAATAATAAACAAATAAGTAGCTGCAGAGAAAGGAACCAAAGTTAGAGTAGAAACAAATCCCCCCCAAAAATAGTAAGTATAAAATGATATTTTGCTAGTGCTTTTAACAAGTAGGAAAGCAGACAGGATCACTGTTAACCAGTAAATAATGTTAATGCAATAATTAGCTTAAGGTCAGCTTCTTAGCCATAGGCTTTTGTTGTTGTTTTGTTGTTATGGCAAATATTTCAGATGACTACTCTTAGCTTCATTAAATAGTGCAGTCTTTGCAAAATAAGGCCTGCCTTATTGATCTTCAGTGGTGATGGATGTTCCAAGAGTCCCATTCAAGACACATATGTGATCTATGTGTACTAGAGCTCAGCTCAGATGTCTTTTGAAATTCTTCATCAGACTTGTGGGCAGAAAAATTAGATTGACAATTTCTGTGAATTTCTCCAGGAGAAAGAAAAAGGTTTTAGCAATCTCTCAGTCACTATGTTCCCCTCTTGTGATACTTGCAGCCCCACGTTCGAAAAAGCCCAAAGGGAAGCACTTCCTTATCATGCCTTTTCTTTTCTTTTCTTTTCTTTTTTTGAGATATAATTGAAGAGTGGGAAATTCCCTTTTTTCATTTACTTTGTGTTTTTTTGTTTTTGTTTTACTTTTCCTCTCTTTTCTTTTGTCTTTTTAAATTTTATTTCCCTTTTTTAAGATTATATATATTCTTAAATTGATTATGTTATATAATCAATATTATATATAGAAATGGAATGGAAGAAAATGAAATGGAATGGAACGGAACAGAACAGAATGGAAGGCAATGGAATGGAATAGAGTAGAACAGAGTAGAATAGAAGGATAGGATGGCATGGGATGGGATGGGTTAGGGTGGTGTAGAGTAGAGTAGAGTAGAGTAGAGCAGAGCAGAGCAGAGTAGAGTAGAGTAGAGTAGAATAGATACAGATCACTGCAGAAATGGTTATAAAATAAAAGGTGACTCACACATATTCTGGGCACCCCGCAATGAAATAAGTGTAAGAACATCATATGCATTGTGAATAGGTTTGAATATGCTTTGAAAAAGTGGTTCCATTCTTTCTTTGTATGTATTTCCAGTTGGTATTAATTGGTTTCTTCCTTATAGAGTGCTATAGAGCTTAATCCTTTATGGGTCTTCTTTTCAACATAAACATGAACCACCAGATGAGATCATGTATTAGTGTGGAGTATAGTATCAATATGCTGAAGATA
Source organism: Protobothrops mucrosquamatus (assembly GCF_001527695.2). Classification (NCBI taxonomy): domain Eukaryota; kingdom Metazoa; phylum Chordata; class Lepidosauria; order Squamata; family Viperidae; genus Protobothrops; species Protobothrops mucrosquamatus. Next base: position 486,629 of record NW_015386937.1, read on the forward strand.
TTTTAGTGTATATTGCCTGACTACACAGGACATTCTGCTGAAAAATGTTTGGCATAATTGTTGATTGAAGTGTATTTTTAATGATGTGAACTAGGGCTATTACTGTAATTTGAAGGTCATTATCCATTCAGAGCACAGATTTGGATGAATATAAAATATTCAAGTTCATGCTTAATAGAATTAAATATCCATTCAGCTAAGTAGATGCCACAATGAAGAGAGTGACAACAGAGGTAGTTGCTTGCATGCTCTTCGACTTTACAGAATTATCTGGCCAGTCACTAAGAAAAAGGTTTGACCAATTTGTAAAAGTCACGACAATCAATGTCTATGCATTTACACTAACGTCACTGCCTGTGAAGGCCATCTGTTTTGAGACTAATAGGTTTCCTTGTGCAGCTAGTTGAGGATTGTGAGAAAATGGTCCCATTTAGTATTGAATATTGGTTTAGAAGTGGATCAGCTTTGTGCTTTGTCTTTACATTTGCAATATAAGCAGTGAGATATAAATATGATTTAATTAATATCATAATTGAATGCCTTGAGTAGCATCCACATCATTTGTGAAGTTCTGTCAAGTTCCAATTGTCCTAAGTGCACTTTAGTTAACTTTACTCAATTTTGTATTAAAGTGTCAGGTTAAAACTGTAGCGATATTCTTCAGTCCTCACTTGATATGATTCCTGAGAATCAGGATGTTCCATCAGTAGAGCACACAGCGGACAATATACTTCAGAGTAGAAGGTGACTGTAGTATCTGATGAGCTTGGATTTAAATGTTTGCAATTGTCAATGATCATGCACAAGAAAAACTATAAGATCAGATTTATTAAAAGCAGAAAGAAGTTTATTTCTTCTTTAGTAAAAACTTGAATAAGAATCATATTCTCTCCAAGAAAATAAAACAACTAAACAATGCATCACACAGCAATTGGCCAGCCTTGATACCACATATCAATATAAACCTTAAATTTGAATCTAATAATCCTATCCCAGTGTGGGGATAATTTTAGAAAAATGACTGTGGGAAGAAACTGAATAGATGTTATATTCTTTGGGTTGACTTTTCTCCTTCTAACTGAGATACCCCTCATGTGTGCCCATGTCCTACAGTATATGCGTTTGAGGAGAGTTTACTGTAAAGGCACTTCTTGCAAGATATGCATGCAGAAATAATTTTGAAAAACAACTTTAGGATGTTATGCCACAATATATCATAAATAATCTGTCCAGTGTGTGTTACAGAAGATTGACCTTTAGAAGTCTAGGCTTGGGCTATTAACTTTGTAAAATCTTTGCCTGCGTAGTTGTTTGAGAAGCACTCCCTACTGGGCATCATGATTATGTTAGCATTCTGCCCTCTAAGGAGTTGTTATAAGAGAGTTCCACAAGAGTTGTGAGTAATGCACAAAGACAGGCCTCTCCTAGTCTTCCTTTTCCTGGAAAACTAACATTCAGGACTATCTGACTGAACAACACAATGGCTCATGAGCTGTGGTTTTGAATATGTTATTCTGACAAAAGACCTGCCTTATAGTGTACTGCAATTTATGTATCATTGGTATCTATGATGAAAGAATGTAAATACCACAATGGAAAGATAATCCTAAATGTTCAGTAAAGTTTAGTTCTTAGTCATTTGTTTATGATTTGAGTTAGTGAGTAAAAAAACATTGTACATCTGGCTCATAAAGTATCTAGATTTTGTTCATTTTACAGTTTAATTAACTGACCATGGACTGGTTATTTATAGTAATTTTTGTATTTTGCTTGAGTGAAAGAGTTATTGATGTACAAATATATATATATATATATATATATATGTATATGTATATACTGTATACAGAGAAAGAGTATAAAGAAAGCTAATCAGCAAGATTTATGAATAGCTGTTTATAATTACTTGAATAAAGATAAACATATATAAAAATATCTGGTTCTTTGCTCATCTTTTCTGGCATGCAAGAGCCATACTGCAAAACATTTAAGTAATCCCTATGCCTTTTAATCTGGATAGATTCTCCTGTTTTCCATTTAATTCACCTATGGCTGTTTTGTTTTGTTTTGTGTTGTGTTGTGTTGTGTTGTGTTGTGTTGTGTTGAAAAAGGCATATTTTAATCACACTCCCAAATCCTACTGCATCTTTTTATTGAGCATTACAGCCAAAAAGGTAAGCAAGTTTGCAACATTTATTGGGAACATTGAATATGTGCTGCTTGGTAGAATATTTGAACTTGTGAGCAGTAGAAAAGTACCGATCTCAGATATTAGCGCCTTCTTTGATGCCACAGAAGGTCATTGGCATCAAATATTCACAAGCTGTGCATCTGGGTCAGTTCCTCCATTGTTTGCTATTCTCATTAGTAATCTGCAAGGCAAGGCAAACAGTTGTGCATTAATGACTAATGCTTAGAACTAGATTGGTCCTGTTAAAATTACCCTATGTATTAATAGCAATACAATTCAGAGGACTGTTGGGGTTTTTTTTGTCCTAAAAGGAGATCTGATCTATTTATTGTTTATTCCTTTATTCCCAGACATTATAAGATCTTTGATTATTTAAGAACTGAAATCAGCCTAAGTGAGAATTAGGTGGTTCTGAATGCAATATGCTCCATTTAATCAGCGGGATATTCGGTGAACTGCATAATGGACTGTGTTTTCAAAGATTCAGGGCAATGAATTAGCTCTTCATAGATATAACTGAATGAATGTGTTGGCACTTGATAACTAATCATATAAGGAGAAGAGAAATGAGTTATTGACACATTATCATTATTCATCTTTCTGCGCAGTGTGCCAGCTCATTTATCAATCTACAGCTTGGCAACTTTTCAGCAGTCTTGGACTTGCATTGAACAAAAAATAGTGGCCAAGGGTCTCAGTGGGCAATAACCAGTGAAATATATGCAGCCTGTATCTGAAGATGTTCGGTTTTCAGCTATATGTCTGACTATCTATCTGTACTGAGAGGGCATACATATCATATTACTGTTTCTCAGTCTAAAAAAAATGTAAGAAATCACAATATTTTTTTAAACTTTTAGTCTATAATGAGAGACTTGAGAGCTGTATGTGGCCTGTGGATCATAGTTTTCTCATACATCAGTGGTGGCGAACCTATGGCACGGGTGCCAGAGGCGGCACTCAGAGCCCTCTCTGTGGGCACGCGTGCCATCACTCCAGTCCTAGGCCTTCAGCTGGGTTTTATAAAACCTTTTCGCTTTAGGCCTCCACCGCCGTGTGCAAAAAAAAAAAAAAAGGTTCAATCAGTCAATTTCAACTTCTCGTGGGGAAAAAAAGATCTTGCAAAGTTGGAATTGATTGATTGAACTTTTTAGTCCCACCCAGTCTGCCGTTACCACCGTAGCCACGCCCACCCAATGGGCCATGCCCACCCAATTGGCCATACCCACCCGGCACTCGACGATGCATAAGTGAGTTTTGGGTTGCAATTTGGGCACTCAGTCTCTAAAAGGTTCGCCATCACTGTCATATATACTGGGGCAAATAAAAAGATAATAACATTGGAAATGGCAGAATATGTAGATACAGATCATTGTAAGCTATATTTTATTTTGTTCTTTGGATGCCAGAAAAAAGAAATAATTTCCGGCACTAAAGACTTTCAAGAGAGCAAGGTCTTAGCAAAATAGGTTGAGAACTCTACATTAATTTCTTTTATGACCCATTTGCTTGTTTTCTTGGCAGTATTCTCAGGAGTTTTTTCCAACACCAAAGTTTAAAAGTGTCAATACTGTTTCTCTTCTGTTTCTTCTTTCATTGTGGCATTCCCTTAATGCAAGGTCTTCAAACTTGGCCCTTTTTATGACTTGTGGACTTCAACTCCCAGAATTACTCAGCCAGCTGGCCTTAATGCTTCTTTAAAACACATGTTTTTACAATGTCCTTTTTGAGAGAAAGTACAGGTAGTCCTTGAGTTACAACCACAAGTGAGCCCAAAATTTATGTTCTGAGACAGTTGTTAAGTGAGTTTTGCTCCATTTTATGACTTTTCTTTCCACAGTTGTTAAGTGAATTGTTGCAGTTGTTAAGCTAATAACATGGTTGTTAAATGAGTCTGGCTTCCCCTTAGCTTTGCTTGTCAGAAGGTTGCAAAAAATGATCCCATGACCCCAGGACACTGCAACCATCATAAATATGAACCAGTTGCCAAGCATCTGAATTTTGATAATCTGACTCTGGGGATGCTGCAACAGTTGTAAGTGTGAAAAATGGTCATAAGTCACTTTTTCAGTGTTGTAACTTTGAAAGATCCCCAAATGAACTGCTGTTAAGTCAAAGACTACCTGTATACAATTATATAAATAAAATTATGTGACAAAAGCTAAAAGTTTCAGGTAATTAAAATTTTCTATTAGCTAGAAAAGATAATATTCATAGATAGTATTTTGAATCTACCAAGCAAACAGTGTAAATGGATTCTCTGTGCCCTATCATGACCAAAAATTAATATTGCAGCATTAGAAAATAAATATTTGGCCCCTTTACCCAATGGATTGAAGGCCTGATTGTGCTTGCCACCTATGAGCAGATTGCTTATAGACTTTGTATGGATAAATGTAATGCAATATAGGACTCATTTATATAAGATACAATAGGTCAAAAAATATGATAGTTACATAAATGTATTAGAAATATATATTGTTTATACTTGAAAAATAAATTCATTATATATAAATAGAATCAACTATAAGTAGAATTGTAAGTATTTAAAGCTAAAATGATATACCTTCTTTCTTTGTCTCGTATTCTGCGGTTTTAAAAAAAACTTTCTAAGTCTTTTAAAATTTTATTTGACAATGCATGTATTTTTATCTTGTGAGTTTTCTGTTTATTTGTAACTATTTTAAAAGCAATTAAAAATAAGAAAAGGAACATTGCCTGATCATGTTCAATATAGACATATCATGGCATTGAATAAATTTTGATCTGCAGTATATTTCTTGACTGCTACTTCACTTATAGTTGATAGTGAATTCTAAAGGGCAGGTGTACCCACTACTTCAACATCTTCCAAAGCTAGTTTCTATACTTGTAGTTGCATTATATTTATGTTTCTTAGCCCCATTTTTCATTCTGTTCTGACTTTCATTAGTAGCCCCTGCAATGTATCTTTTGCATTTTCAGCTCTCAGAGTAGTTTCAACCCAGCTTCTTTCAGTTTAGATTCAGCATATAGCAGTGATGGCGAACCTTTTAGAGACCGAGTGCCCAAACTGCAACCCAAAACCCACTTATGCATCGTCGAGTGCCGGGTGGGTGTGGCCCATTGGGTGGGCATGGCTGTGGTGGTAATGGCAGACTGGGTGGGACTAAAAAGTTTAATCAATTTCAACTTTGCAAGATCTTTTTTTTCCTGTGAGAAGTTGAAATTGACTGATTGAACCTTTTTATATTTTTTGCACACGGCGGCGGAGGCCTAAAGCTTAAAGGTTTTATAAAACCCAGCTGAAGGCCTAGGACTGGGGCGATGGCGCGTGTGCCCACAGAGAGGGCTCTGAGTGCCGCCTCTGGCACCCGTGCCATAGGTTCGCCACCACTGGCATATAGGTTGAATAAACAGCCTTACCCCACTCCTTTACTGACCTACAGCCAGTATGTTTCATCCTTTTGTATTGGATTGTGGCTTCCTGACCAGTCCATAGAATTAATGTTCTGAAATCCTCATTGTCCCAAGCATTTATCTACAGTTTAACATAGTGGACATAATCAAAGGCCTATGTGCAATCAATGAAACCACCTACTGGCTTCTTTTTTGTATTCTTTGGCTTTCTCAATTATAGATTCTTAGAATATGGTTTTTAATGAAGAAATATATGCTGTAAACTTTGCAACCACAAGCAATTGTAATATTTATAAATAATTGGGTGTAATTACAGGTTGGGGACAAAAATAATTTTGTTTCTACTGGTTGCTTTTAGTATTTATTTTTTTCTTTTCATAAAAACACTAGTATTTATTTTAGATTCTTCATTTACCAGAGACATTAAAGAAACATGTAGAAGAGTTGAACAATAGGAGAAATTTTAGCTCTTACAGATATCCATCTGTGAAAGGAGATTACTACCATAGGTTTGCAGTAGGCTAAATTGCTTGGTTGAGTCACTGTTTGACAATGTAAATGTAGCTAGAGGGAAGCATTTATAGAATACAAACAATCTAGTCTTAATTCAAAGCAAACAAAATTTATTTCTTAATAAATCTATATTTATATCGATTGCCCATTCATTGTAATGATAATGATGCTTTATGGAAGTAATGTAAAAACAACCGCCTTGAAAAAATTATATTACTAGTCTTCAATGTTTTCTAAGAGAGGCAGATTGCACCCTAGAGCAAAAATCTGTTGTTTTAGCTGTTAAAGACTAATTTTTTTCATTATGTTTTTTTTTTCATTAACTTGCTTGGAAATTATTCTAGTGCTGTAATGAGAAACCAACCTCCTCATTATCTGAAAAAGAGAAATCCAGAATGGAATTGATTGATTGATTGATAATTGTCCATCTTTCATTTGTTTTGTTTTTTTATATTGTATTCCAATATAAGTACTGCTAGGGAGTACTTATACTCTTGGGCTTTTGTATTCTAAATAAGTACTGTGTATTCTGTGTATCTTATACTTTATTCTGATTTATTTTCCATTTATTCTGATCAAATTATCATGCAGAATGATATAGTTGCATTATCTTAAAAGTCAGAATTATGACCAGACTGCAAAGCCCTTTGTCTCCAAATAAAATAAATAGGCCACAATCTAGTAATACTGTGAAATCTTTGAGACTGCCAAGGTCTTTTGCGATTTTACTGTACATAAAAAGCTGATAGAAGTATTGATCAGAGGTATTTGCTGACTTCTATCACAGTTTGTAAGCCATATAGTTTAACACAGCCAGCCACCTGTATGGAAATTTGATAGACCTCTTGGTTTTCATCCTTTCTTGCTACAGTAAAACTATAGTGAAACAATTTGATGGGCAAACAGCATTTTAGGTAGGTAAGTCTAATTTTCCACCTGTAAGATATAAATGGAATTCTTGCCTTGGACCTCTTTGCATAAAAGAAAATAATACAGAAACTGCTATTTCCAAATGTAAAGCACTGCAGTGGACATTTTACAATAATAGAAAATGCAGCTAGGCAGCACACTTATTTTGCCAATGGCTTCAATTCAGTGTAGCCCCTAAACTTCTCCAACTCCATAATTCTATATAAAGATACTATGTGATAGCAGATTGTATTTTTGTTCTATGGAAAGGAAGCCTTGGTGGGTATTTATCACTTTCAACAGGGCATTTCACTCTCTGTGCCTTAAGGGAGAGACAAACTGGTGAAATTATGGAGACTCTTTGAAAATTTTGAGCAAAGTGCTTCTTGAACAAAGTTCATACTTTTATAGATGCAAGAAGAACCCGGCCGTGGATTCAACTTTAGCGGCTGGTCGTCTCACCTAGCTCAGGTCTCGGAATGGAAATTGGCCATCAGGAGGACTTGTTTCCCCTCCCCCCCGTGTTTTTCTGTTGTTGGACCTCGTGTTCATGTTTGGAGCTTACTCCAGGTCGGAACTGCTGGCCCTGCGCGATTCCCCCCTCGCGCAGGCATGGCCCAGTACAACCTTGAGGGCCGCCCTCAATGACGGGGTGTGGAACCCCCAGAGGAGCGCAGCAAAAAGGGAAGCAAAAAGGGAATTGAAAAGGAAAAAATTGAGAGCTTTCCTAGTGGGGTGTTTTAAAAAATTTTTAGGGGGTACAGGGAAGGTCAGGGGGGGCATGGGGGATGCCTCTCTGAGGCCAAGGCCAGGCCTGTCTGAGGGACGCGGCATTAGAACGGTGAGGGAGGTGGTTGGGGGGTTAAGGGAGGGTGGTGTGATCAGTACGGTCAGTGGGAGGGGCAGATATGGCGGGAGCAGAGGACCATATCAGGTTTGGGGAGCACGCACATGCTGTTTACAAGCTTGTGGGTGCTCCGGTCCTCAGGGCTCCACTCGGTCTCCAGGGATCTTAGATCCTCGGGCCCGGGATCACCGGCTGATGTTATGCAACGCCAGGTCAGTGGTAAACAAAGCCCTCCTCATTCAAGATCTTATTCAAGAGGGGGGTGCAGACCTGGCAGGTATCACCGAGACCTGGCTGGGCACGGAAGGGGGAGTGCCCCTCATTGACATTTGCCCACCGGGTTTCCAGGTATTCCATCAGCCAAGGACCCGGGGTAGGGGCGGTGGGGTAGCGGTCATTATAAGGGAGAACCTATGTCCGAGGGAGACCACTGTGCCTCAGATAGACGGTGGAGAGTCCCTCCTTGTGAAGTGGGGGCAGGGGGTTCAAGTGGGCCTGCTGATTATATACCTGGCTCCCTGCTATGTATCAACGGCCCTGCCTGAGTTGGCCGACGTAATAGCCGGGTTGGCAGTTGAGACCCCCAGACTTATAGTCATGGGGAATTTCAATCTGCCATCGGCGGGCGAAACGTCGGCGGCGGCTCGGGAGTTCTTGGCCTCCATGACGGCCTTGGACTTGACCCAATTAGTTCATGCCCCAACTCACACGGGGGGACACACACTAGATCTAATTTTTGTCTCTGGCCAGTGGCAGAATGATCTGGAAATGGGGGAGGTAGTTGTAGAGCCCCTGTCATGGTCNGAAAAGACGCCTAGAGAGCAGTTGGAGGGCGAGCCGAACCGAATCTGATCGAGCACAGGCAAGGATACAGGTTAGATCCTACCTAGTGGCGATGAGGGTGGCGAGGTCTAACTACTACTCCACCCTCATTGCGTCATCAGATAATCGCCCGGCCACCCTCTTCAGGGTGACCCGCTCTCTCCTTCAGTTGAGGGGGGGAGAGGATCCCCTGGAGGGGAGGGCCGAGGATTTTGCTCAATATCTGTATGACAAAGTTGCTCGGATTCGAGAAGGTCTTGACTCTGACTGGGTGGCCCCAGGGGAGGAGACAGGAGCAGGTCTTGAGACTGTTATATGGGAGGAGTTTGACTCTGTGGCTCCTGAGGACGTGGACAGGATTCTGGGGAGGCTGAATGCAACCACATGTTTACTGGATCCGTGCCCCTCCTGGCTGGTATTGGCTGCCCGGGAGGGTACACGAGCCTGGCTCCAGGGAATTATAAACGCTTCTTTACGGGAGGGTGTCTTCCCCGTAGCCTTGAAGGAGGCGGTGGTGAGGCCCCTCCTTAAGAAGCCTTCCCTGGACCCAGATGCATTAGCTAACTATCGTCCGGTCTCCAACCTTCGCTTTGTGGCAAAGGTTGTTGAGAGTGTGGTTGCGCAGCAGTTCCCCCGACGCCTGGAGGAAACAGTCTATCTAGACCCGCTCCAGTCGGGCTTCAGGCCGGGATACAGCACGGAAACAGCATTGGTCACATTGGTGAATGATCTCTGGAGGGCCCAGGACAGGGGTCATTCCTCTGTCCTAGTTCTTTTGGACCTCTCAGCAGCTTTTGATACTGTGGACCACGGTATCATGCTGCGGCGCCTGGTGGAGTTGGGAGTGGCAGGCACCGTTATGTGGTGGTTCTCCTCCTTCCTCACCGACCGCACGCAGTCTGTATTGGCAGGGGGACAGAGGTCGACCCCAAGGCCCCTAACTTGTGGGGTGCCACAAGGGTCGGTCCTCTCCCCCTTATTGTTCAATATTTATGTGAAGTCGCTGGGGGAGATCATCCGTGGCTTTGGGGTGGATTTCCATCAGTACGCTGATGATACTCAGCTGTACATTTCCACCCCAGGCCACCCCAATGATGCCCTTGATGTGATGGCCCGATGTCTGGAGGCCGTACGGGTCTGGATGGGGAGAAACAGACTCAGGCTCAACCCTTCCAAGACTGAGTGGCTGTGGTTGCCGGCTCCCAGGTATGGTCAGCTGACTCCGTCGCTGACTATAGGGGGCGAAACTTTGGCTCCCTCAGAGAGGGTACGCAATCTGGGTGTCCTCCTGGATCCACGGCTGACACTGGAAGACCNTTTCAGCTGGCAGGACTGGCCTAAGGGGTATTTTAAATTTGGTTTTTAAATAACTTTTAAAAAAGGAAGAAAAGGCCCATATTAATATTTCTTTTTAACTACATTTTAAATTTTGTATATTGTATTGATTGTTCTGTTTTAAACTGGCTGTAAGCCGCCCTGAGTCCACCAGGAGAAGGGCGGGGTATAAATGTAATAATAAATAAATAAATAAATAAATAAATAAATAAATTTACAATAATAAATTGTACAATAATAAATATTAAAATGCAATAATTAAACCAGGTTAAATCACATGAATGTTGTCATTTATTCTTATTGTTTACAGATCTAATGTAATATGTGTACTTAGGTGTTGAGTAAATAATTGAAGTAATATGCATCAGACAGAATTAGATTTCCCATCATGGCTTGATTCCTGTTCATGAAATCCTCGTAAGTGGGAGAACAGAGATAAATCTATAATTTGACATATTAAAAATAATGAACACAGACATGTCAATAGTATATAGTTATGCAAAGCACAAGTACATAAAAATCATAACTAATTAGTTATTATTACTAAGGTTACCTTACTAATTTCTATGGGACTCATTTTGTTTGATTTATTCTTTAATATGTCTTGCAAGATTGGGTTGATTTAATTTATTCCTTTTATTTTTAAGCATTAACACAATAATATGCTTCATAACCTTAGGGTAATACTTTGTACAGTTTTTTTTTCCAAAAGCAAAACTTCTGATTGTTTCACATGTAGTTATAGAAACCAAATTTTACACTGGCATATTCAGTGAAATTTGAAAATAATTTCTAAAAAGATCCTTCATAGCATTTTACCTTTTTTGAATTTTGTCTTCTTCAAATTTGACTCCATGGCATTTCAATTATCTATTAATTCTCTAACTGCTCCTTCTGAGAAGTTTATAGCTTTTCTGAGTTTATCCTTTCACTTCTTTTGACTCCGTTTTTCAATTCTCCTGACAGACCTTGTACATCAGGTCACATGGCTCTCCTAGTCCTCAAGGTGACTTTCCTTGTCAGCTGTGTTTTCAAACAGACTATGCTTTCAGTTGCAGTATTTCATATGCCTTCTTTTTTCTAAATGATAGCTCCATCTGTACTTTACAAATTCTATATCCTTAAGCAACCAGAGTGCCCATATGATGCCTGTCATGGAAAAATAATGCCAAGCTTTATATGAAGGGTAATACTTGATCCTTGTCTGAACAACTATTTGCCAATGATGACAGGATTAAAGTAAACTTTAAAAAAGCCCTAAAAGCATAAATATAATAAATATCATGAATGGAGATATGGCGTTAGTAAATAATTATGTAAATGAAGACTATGTTTACACAAAATTATTCAGTTTATTTTTCCCTTTTGCACAAAGCTTGTTGAGCTACACTATCACCAAAACCAAGACTTTATACAATCTCTGAAGCCACCCCAAACCAAAGAAACTAACCATGATTAACATTGAACAAGGGGAACCAGTTATGCTACCAGTGGTAAGTTACTGTAATGCATATTTGGTGTGAACATAGCCTAAAAATCTGAACTACTACTTTTGTTTCCCTAAGGCAGGTGTAAGGAATCTGTGGCCCTCATGGTTTCCATACATATTTTTATAATGCCTAAAGCCCCTGCTGATTACAACTGCCAAAAATCTTTTTGATATATTTTAGGATAGATGTGTTTGTGTGTCTCTGTGTGTGTGTGTGTGTGTGTGTGTGTGTGTGTGTGTGTGTGTGTGTGTGTGTGTGTGAGAGAGAGAGAGAGAGAGAGAGAGAGAGAGAGAGAGAGAGACTGTTAAAATTTTCTAAAATAAACCACCCTTACCCCATAATTTTTTAAAAAAAAAAAGCCAGTCTGGATCAGTATATAAGGATTGGTCCCTTCCAATCTCCATAATTGCTCTGCTCATTATAATTACCAGAGATAGGAAAGAAGCACATTCAGGCTTGCAAGGTTCTCTTATTATAGACCATGTGTATCCAATCTTTTGGCTTGCCTGGGCAGCATTGAATGAAGAGGATTTGTTTTGGGCCACATATAAAATACTGCATATAATATAGTTAACGTATGTAGACAACAAAGTTCTTTATTTTTAAATAAATCTTGTGGGGCTGCATTACTAGCTGTCAAGGGCTGCATGCAGCCCATGGACTGCATGTTGGACATGCTTGCATGTTGGACATCTTCCAATAAAAGTAGTTTTTGACCTCCATAGTGACTGTTTCTTAATCTGGTCTCTAGAAGGATGACTACATGAGAACTTCAATGATGTTTTAGATTGGCTTGGGATGGCTATCAGTGTTTCTAGAGATATTATTTATTTCTTCTTCTTCTTCTTGTGCCATATCCGTTATCAGATGTTGGCGATCATGTTGGCGATCATGTTTTTATCAGCAGCCGCACGAAAAAGTGCTGCTGAGTTTTGTCCAAACCAATCCCTTAGATTTTGAAGCCACGATGTTCTTCTTCTGCCTCGACCTCGTTTGCCTTCAATCTTTCCCTGGAGGATTAAATGGAGTATACCATATTTTTCTGGGTGTCACATCACATGTCTGAATTATTTAATTATTTTGATGATTTCCCTTGGCTTTCCCAGGCGGCTTATCACCTCCTCATTTCTGATCTTGTCAACCCAGCTTATACGTAACAGCCGCCTGTAAATCCACATTTCAAATGCTTCTAGTCTCTTCAGGTGGCCTTCTGTCAGAGACCAACTCTCTGCTCCATAGAGCAGGATAGAAAAAATATAGCATCTGACAAGCCTGATTTTCAGTCATGTAAATCATTAAGCCGATGGCTTTTACTACTACCATGAGTGTTTACATCTATTCAGCTAATCCTTTTTCTATCTAAAATTAACTGAAAATAGGGGCATTGTTTATTTCTTTGACCAAGTCTTTTCAATAGAGATAAATAATAAACTATATACAGTATTAATTTTTATGAACTGTATATATTTTTATGTTTATTCCTATACTGCCCAGAGTCATTCTATGAGGCAAATGTGTGGTTTCTAAATATTATAAATATAAATATAAATACTAGTCTTGAAAAGATAGTTCCAACTTAGCTCCTTTCTATGTATTGGGGGGGAGGGCGGCTGCATTTTCTAAAATTTGTAGAAAGAAGTCTCCAGAGGCTGCTATATGAGGGGGAAGACTTATCTAGGCTATAATTTCAGTTTAGCCTGAATTTAAAATTCTGAGATTGAAGTTGCTAAATGAGCTTAATTTTTTCATTGTTTCAAAGAATATATCAAAAACTCTATTTGAATGTTCTTTTGGAAATGTAGAATAAAAACATGAGCAAACTAGGAACTCTAGAGAGTACTGTTTGTTCCTGGCAGGAAATGAGATAAGGAATAGCTGGTATGCAATATTGAAGCAAAAAGGTTAGTAACACATGACTGAAGGAACGATCCTAAATGATTTGAAAAGAAAACTCAGATATCTTCTGAATCTTCTTTAAATAATCTTTAGAGAGATGTAATACTCTCATAAAATAAACTCTTGATAAATTAATATTCTACCATAATATTCCACAAATAATATTTATTTATCCAAAATTGTAAAGAGAAGATCTTGGCATAAATGTAGAGTATTTAGATTGTTTTGCCTCCTCACTGCATTCATTCATGTATTTCGGTTGTTGAATGACACATTTTGAACATGCTTTGATTTTCTTTAGTCTAAATTTATGTTACCTTATTTTTTCCTGTGTTATTTTTTGCTAAACAATATTCTTCAAAATTGATTTCTTCTCATTTCTTTCTTGCCAACCCCTTTCAATTCCTAATTCCTTGCTCTATTCAAAATATTTCCTTTACATCACTCATTGATTTCTCATATCCTTATTTTTTCTTTTGGCTCTCACAATATTTTCCTGGTCTACATAAATGCTGACCTATAAATTCAACTCTAAGTTAGCTCAGATTTCCAGATCTAAGCTTTCTGCTTTTCTTTTCTATCGAATATAATCTTCTAGTATTGATGATAATGAATATTCTGATGACATATTCCATTCTTTTTTATCCATGATGAATTATTTTCCTCTATTCTTAACCTTTTACCTTGTGTTGATATCTATCTGACATTTCTTTATTACATATTGGAAACAAACAGTTTTGAAAATAGATTTTATTTTTAATCATATTGTTGTTGGCTGCTTTTAGTAAAAGGTTCTTCTTAGCTACAGTATATTCACACAGAACATGCAATTAGAATCCTGACAATAATTGCTCCTTTAAAATTGTATTTTTTCAAGCAGTTTTCCAACATGAATATAGACAGGGGAAAAGCCAGATTTTCAGTGCTTTTTAGAAAACTAGGAAAATAGTATCTTTCAATTCTGGAGACCTCATCCTCAAGTGTACGGAAGAATTAGAATTAGAAGGTCATGCTTGTCATTGGTTTACATATCAACAAATGAAGAAAAGATTTAAACTAGACAAAAAAGGTCATGGTTTTGAGTTTGCTAAAAATGAATTGGAAATCTTACTGTGTGGTAGTGATGATCATAGAATTGCCAAGCTCTATAAAACATTATTAAAATTGAATTTGGAAAATGAACATGTAAAACATTGTATGATCCAGTGGGCAAGGAATTTTGGATATAATGTGATGCTTGAACAAAAGGGGAATATGGATAAAAGGTTTAAAATTCACATTAAATAAGTTAAAAGAAATTTTTTACAAAATGATGTATCGTTATTTAACATCAGATAAGTTATCTAGAATGCATAAAGGTATTTCAAATGAATGTTGAAAATGTAAATGTAAATGTAAAGAAGGGACTTTTTATCATTTATGGTGGACATGTGATAAGACAAAGAAATATTGGAGCAGTATTCATATATTAATGCAGAAAATTCTTAAAGTGAACGTAAAGATTAAACCAGAAACTTTCCTTCTGGGTCTAATGGAAAGAGAACTGGGAAAAAAATTGGAACTCTGATTTTATATATGGTGACAGCAGCAAGATTGCTCTATGCACAAAGGTGGAAGGATGCCTCGATTCCTACCATGGACGAAGGGTTACAAAAGCTGATGGAATTAGCAGAGATGGCCAAATTGACTATGCTGATAAAACATAAGGACATAAATACTTTTGTTTCTACTTGGAAACTGCTTCTAGACTTTGTCCTTGAGGTGGAAAAAAATGATATTATGATTTTGGGTTTTACCAATTAGACTGATTTGCTGATACAGAAATGGCTAGTGCATACTACTATAGAAATGTAAAAAGTTGAGATTTGATTTTAGTGTCTGATTTTACTGCAACAGAGGGAGTCGGAAGTCAATGCGTTTTGTTTCTTCCACTCCCTTTCTTCACATCTTTTTTGTTTTCCTTTTCTCTACTGTTGTCCCCTACTATTTGCTTTCGTATTTTCACATTTTATGTTATAAATGAATAAAACTAATAAAACAAAAAAGAAAACTAGAGACCTGCTGAACTTCAGGGGGACGAGTGTTCCATAGGGCAGTGGTTGCTACAGAAAAGGTATACTTCCTGGCTCCCATAAGGTTCTAATGTTGAAGGAAAGAGGCTAGGATATGCCCACCCTATGTAATCTGGTAAGATAGGTAGATGTTATGTCAAGCACAGGAAATCAGGAGTCAAGGCAGTTCAAATGAATATAGGTTTATTGCATGCTAATATTCTCTACAAGAATCTGAACTACTAACAGGCAAAACAAATTGATGGTAGATGCGGGTTAATAGAATTCAAGGTGGGCTGGACTTAGATATCTTGTCGGTGTGAGGGGACTTAAGACTAATGACATAACATGCTTAACCTCTCCCTTGGACTCAGCCTGCTCATATACATGTCCTTAGGTAAAGGTGGTTCCATAGATAATGTAGTTTTGTGCCATATAGGCTTTAAAGGTAATAATCAGCACCTTGAATTGCAGTCACAAGGAAACTGAAAGCCAGTGCAGCTTACACAACAGAGTGTTTGCATGCGTAAACTAATATCACTGCTTATGCAATGCAGTTGTACCTTTCAGGTAATCTTCAAGGGCAGCCCCATGTAAAACCCATTGTAGTAATCCAAAAGTAATTCAGCACCTCAGCTAAACCCAGAAGCAAATTGGTAACTAATGCAACTCATGGAGCAAAGCTATAATGTGCAGTGATTTGGGAGTACACATAACTGGCTGTGCCACCACATTTTGCAACCAAATCAAAAGCTTGCACATGGTTCTGATTTAATTTGATACTCTTGCTTTAAACAATTCTGGGTGGTTCACTATACACCAGATCACACAAAAACAATATAATAAGAACAAGAGAACAAAACTGAACTGGAACAAAAGTAAAAAAAGAAAGAATATCAAGATGGCAAACCCACTAACATCTAACATGTAGCAAAGGGACACCAACCAGTTGAATCTAAGGCCTGGGAGAAACACCAGGTTTTTATGGCCCTTCAGAATGACAACAAAGAGGCATGGTAGCAACATAGTGCAAGGAACAAGTAAATGCATGTGATGTTGTCCTTGGATTGAATCTTACATTCAAAGTTGGATTTTCTCAAACCTAATTTGAGAAGAAGTATTCAGGACAAATTGTTAAAAATCACTGAGCATGCTGAAACAGAATAAATTGATCAGGTGAAGAACATAGAAGTAAAGAACAAATGCAGTTGTATTTACTTCTTAGAGATGCACTTGAGTATTTCCTGAATTATTACTAGTATCACCTATAGCTGAATTAGTTACACAACTTGTGATTGCTCCACAGACATCCATATAGCAGGGGTGTCAAACTGTCGACCCACAGGCCGGATGCGTCAACCAAAACCGTGCCCACCCCATTGCTGGCAGTGGGGAAAAAGTCACAATACGTCATGACACATCACATGAGGTCGCGAGTTTGACACCCATGATATAAAGTAAAGAAGGTGACCTTGATTGAAGATACTATTGCCTGGACAAATCAGCTGAACCATTTTTAAGTAGAACAGTGAAATAACATTTGGAAACAGCTCAGGCAGATGCCTCCCTAATTCACTGGAGTATAAAATAGGAAAGGATGTAAGGCAGAATCAGATTTGGAAAATTGTATTATTATGTACAATCTGAATAAACTAGTCTTAGCCTTCCTAGGGAAATTATATCCTAGTCAGATCTGCCTCATGTGGCTGGTATCATCAGCACCATGAGTCACCCTAAGTATCCTAAGTATATGTGCTGAAAGAAGTTATTCCATTCACATCTGAAAACCACCACAGCAACATAAGTTGTAAATATAATAACAGTCCAAATTTTGGCAGGGAGTAATTTCACACATAGAGTTTTTCATATGATTAATTAAATATGACTTTATTGTGAAATGTCTTTTACAACTTTCCATAAAACAAGCAGCAGGATGTCTTTTGTTTAATCAGTAACAGCCTTAGTATTATACATAATATAAAGTGAGATGAATGGAAGATAGACAGACAGACAGATGGGAGAAGACTTTATTTCAAGTGTCTGCAGATTTAAATTGCTGTTGTGTATTTGGTTCCCCTCCTTTGCCTTCTCCCCCGGTCCAAGTATGAAATTTTGTTCTGTAGTGTTGCCCGAGGTTATTGCTATGAACCTAGCAAAACTTTTATAGCCTGGAGAACAATTTTAATTTCTGTTAATATTTCTTCCAATTTTCTGTGGCAGTTATGAACCCTTTAGTTTGTAAAGTAAGGACTTTTTTCACCCTCCTTTTGTAATTACAATAATTGATTACAAAAACATGCAGACAAATATTTTCTCAATTTAATCTCAATATGTGAATAGGGGATACTTTTCTACACTCTTTGTATACATAAATGCTTTAATTTCTTTATCTCACTGAAGAGAACAGAGGTACCAAAATTTCCTTTCAGGGTATAATTTTTTATATTTTATTTCAGATAAATAAGGGATCAGTTTTAAAATAAATAATAATAATAATAGTAAAGTTGGAAGGGACCTTGAAGGTCATCTAGTCCAACCCCCTGCTCAGGCAGGAAACCCTATACCATTTCGGACAAATGGCTGTCCAGTCTCTTCTTAAAAACTTCCAGTGTTGGAGCATTCACCGCTTCTGGAGGCAGGTTGTTCCACTGGTTAATTGTTCTCACTGTCAGGAAGTTT
>NW_015386937.1:504871-511632 GCF_001527695.2 Protobothrops mucrosquamatus
TGAGCAAGGTGCCACCTATGCTGTACTTGTGCAATTGGTTTTTCTTGCCTAAATGTAGAACCTTGCTTTTATCACCATTGAATTTCATTTTGTTAGATAGTGCCCAGTGTTCAAGTCTGTCCAGATCCTTCTGTATCTTAAGCCTGTCTTCTGGAGTGTTGGCTATTCCTGCCAGCTTGGTGTCGTCTGCAAATTTGATAAGTTCCCCATCTATCCCCTCATCCAAATCGTTGATGAAGATGTTGAAGAGCACTGGGCCCAGAACAGAGCCTTGGGGCACCCCACTACTCACTTCCCTGAGACTGAATAGTATTAGCATTGAGGAAGACAAATATTTTATTGCAAAATTTCAATTTCATTATTATTTTCTCATATTTTTGAAACTTTGGATCATTTGGAGGAAGTCAACAATAGCATTCAGAATAACAGAATAAAAGAGTTGGACGGACCTTATTTCTAGTCCAACTCCCTATTCAAGCAGGAGAATCTATACCATTCCAGACAAATAGCTGTCCAGTCTCTTCTTAAAAACCTCCAGTGATGGAGCACCGACAACTTCTGAAGGCAAGACGTTCCACTGGTTAATTGTTCTCACTGTTAGGAAATTTCTCCTTAGCTCTAGGTTGCTTCTGTCCTTAGTTTCTATCCATTGTTTTTTTGTCTTGCCTTCTGGTGCTTTGGAAAATAGGTTGACCCCCTCTTCTTTGTGACAGCCCTTCAAATATTCAACCAAAAACATTCTCCAGCAAGGACTAATATAATAGCATGACCTAATAGAAAAGATTCTCTTTGGAAGGAAAACAATATTTTAACTCTTGAAAACACCTTCCCTGCATGCTGTTATCTTTAATATGTCCAGCTTTCTGAACCATTAGCAAAAGTCTAGCTAACAGTCAGCAAAGACAGCCTTGTGAAAGTTTTTAAAAATCTAACCTAAATGTTGAAATTTGTATGACAAAATTATGTCATTGGTCTTATTCAATGTATTACCAAAATGATTTTATGATACTTCACAAGACAGTATATAAATCCACCCTCCCATACTTTCTGCAATACTTCTCTTCTTAGAAATATACTTTTGGTTCCAGCATTTAGCATTTTAAAACACAGAAAGCTGTTGTTTTATTATCCTGCCAGTAAGACTAAATCATTCAGCTATTACACACACAAGTATAAGAAGCTAGTTTCTGCAATCTGGCTGTTGTCATGGAAACTGATGTTGGAAGCCTACTGTTTTCTTACAACCATCACTTGGAGTATTATGGGATGTTATGCTGCCTCATTAGAACCATCTTCCATTACCATAGAAGAGAATGTTTATGGATTGCTGATCTGCGGTCTTACTGTTTTGAATTTCTCAAGACAATTTATTAAATTGAATGTCTGCAGTTAACTCAGTTTCTAATTGTCTTAGATTGCACATTTCCTTCAGACTTCCATTGTATGGAGAACACCTACAATCTAATCTTTGTTGCACCAACACTGCTGTTGCAATTTGCCCTTTTCACTTTTAGTTTTTTTCTTTAAAAATCAATCATATCCAATGATATAAGGGGGGAAAATCAAGCATACAGTACAGTAGATATTATTTCATGAGAATACTCTTCACAGTAATTTTATGCTACCTTTTTGAAAATTGAGGCGTTCAGAGATTGTAACATTTCCTGACCAGAACTGTAAATATATTGAAATTGTGTTTGTGTGACTGTATTAGAACAAAATTATCCATGTGTGTGCATGTTCAAAAACTTTCAATATAGAAGAGAATTAAAACCTCATATAAATACTTTACTGAATCAAGACTACAATAATAGCTTCATTCACAAAATATACGGAGGATAGGATGAAACCAGGCAAGAACTGAAGCCCTGTTCAGCCCACCCCCCAGAACTAAGAAGATATGGTTTTCTTTATTGTTGTTCACCTACAGACAGAAACTGCCAAACTAAAGCAACTACTTGCGTCATTTAAAGATATACTCTGAGAATTGCTAGGGAGAAGTGTTCTTAACTCTCTTTCTCATAACCAAATCATGTAGGTTTTGCTATCTTTTTGCCCTCCTGAATGCAGTCCCTCCTCCCTGGGAACCCAGAGTACAATCCACTACACACTGTCACATGTGTCAGAACTGTATATATGTATAAAGGTATAGGGTTTCAGTTGTAATGACACAACAGCTGTCTTGCCTAGTTTGATTGTCTCCATCCTCAGGATACTGCTAAATTTCTAAGTTCCTGACTAATGTGTTGTTTCAAATTAAAACATCTTCTAACTTAGCTTCTTTTATCCAGAATATGTCACATTTTAAATATTTTAAAGCTGCTGTGGCCACTTTGTTCCAATTTGATGAGTCCAGATTCTATAGGAATTCCAGAAGTTGCATTGGCCTTTCTCTGTAAATTGATGAGTTAAGATGTACTGCCATTGTGGTAAAGTCTCATTGTATTAAAATTATGCAGACTGAGGAAGTGGGGACAAATTAGATATATTGTGCTGCTTTGTGCATGAAGGTAGATAGCAATTTTATTACAATTTACTAGTATATGTAGTGATAATAACTTTTTTCTGCTCAGAATGAGAAAAGACTACTCCATTTTATTCTTTCATTATAAGGTGTTCAATTGCTAGTTGGTATTACATAAAACAGCAATGGGATTTTGTTGTTATGTTTTATTTTGTTGTTTTAGTATTTTCCGCACAAAGAACAACATCAATTTGTGGAGCCATAAAAGAAAAAAGGAAATAAGAGTGTGCTCTTTCCAGCTGATATTGCTTGCCTTTACTTGAGTGAAATAAATGGTTAGGGGCACTGATATTTTAAATCAAATGGACAACCAGTGCTGATGTGAAACAAAGCAATGCATTTATCCAGATTCTTTAGGTGTCTTTGGTTTCATTTAAAAAGGCACAAAAGCAGTAGGAATTTCAAACACAATTCCTGCAATGGCATTTATGCTTTTGCTATGTACTGGCACAATTTTCTGAAGATTGTATTTTTTATTATAGCTGTGCACTAGAATTAGATTTACATGAACATTATTATTTGTGCATCTAAGCTACACATTTTGAAATGTGTAGTGTGTACCACATGTATTATAAATATCTATCTAGGTATTTATTAATATTAATATTAAAATTAATCTATAATCCATATACAGCACATTTGAAAAGAATATTACCATTTCGATAGGTTCACATGTTAAATTATGCTACAAGTATTCAAGGTTGTGCATAATAGGCACCTTATTTGTCTATACTTATTAATCATCAAATACCTTTTTATCTCCATACATGCTGCATTTTAAGAGGAAATATGCTAAAAAACAGAAACAGTAGACACTGAATAACTTCTAATACAGGGGTGTCAAACTCAATTTCATTGAGGGCTGCATCAGCATCGTGGTTGCCATTGGGGGGCCGGGTGGGTGTGGCTGGCATGGGCATGGCCTACTGGGTGGGCATGGCCAGCTCCATGTCACTCATGTCAGGGGCACCTGTGCGGGCCTGGGCAGGAATGAGGCGCATCCGAGGGTGGGGAAGGGTGGGTGGGACGGGGCGAGGGCCAGGGCTTGGTCCACTGGAGGAGCCTCACTGAGCCTCAAGCTGTGCACAGGGCCCCTGGACAGTGGCATGGACTGCCCAGAGCCCTGGGCAGCATAGGTCAAGTGCCCAGCCCGTAAGTTTGCTTACTCTACAACTCCCTGCTGGCTCAATCTCTCTCTCTCTCTCTCTCTCTCACACACACACACACACACACACACAAACACCACACACACATAGGTTAATAAAAAAGAGGAGGGGGAGAAAGGTGGAAGCTCTCCTTTTTTGTAAAACCTCGGCTTGCTCCTCCCCTCCTGGCTCTCTCTCTCTCTCTGTGTCTGTCTCTCTTACACACACACACACACACACTTACTTCCTGTTTTCTCCTCCTCGTCCTTTTCCTCAGTTGCACCTGAACGGAGTGGGAGGAAGTTAAAAAAAAGAGAAGGGGTGAAAGAATGGGGAAAACTGTCCTTTTTTGTAACACCTCGGCTTCCTCCGCCTCCTCCTCTTCCACTCCTGACCGGGCCTGACGGGGTTAAGCTGGGAGGGGAGGGGAGGGGCAGGCTAAAGCAAATGAGCTGCTGCTGCTGCACGCCACCAGCCCCTGAGCTGCTCGCTGTTTCCTGCACGTGCTCCAAGGCACTCAGGTGGGTTGCAGTGGGCCAGGGCTGGGGCAGCGGGGGCCTTGCTATTTCTGGGACAGCCCCGGTGGGCCAAATCTGGGCCCACCCCGGCCCGCATCCGGCCCGCGGGCCTTGTGTTTGACATGTCTGTTCTAATAGAACACAAGAGGACTTTGATTGTTCTGTCCTCTCTGCTTCATATCCTGTTCCAGGAAGTCCATGATGTTTCAGAACTGATTGGGAGAGTGAGATGGAAGGCAGGAAAATAATGCAAATACCCACTCTGTTGCAATATCATTTTAGGAATTATGATATATAAAACAGCTTAGCATTGTTCAGCAAGATGTTCTGACGAAGGTAGGAAGAAAAGGAATCATGCCCTAAGACTTATAATTTCAATGATATTTTAGGATATAAAGTTGTAAGAAATGGAGGAAATCAATCAGGAAGTGACAAGGTAAACGTCACCAGAACAAGCCAAAGGAAACATTCTCTTCAGTCATTTATTCTTATAAATTGGCTAATTGACTATGGACTTTCTATGGGCATGTAATCTGTAAACTGTCCTATTGTAAGCTGAAGATGGCTGGACTGTGAGTTTAAGAATATGTTGTTTGGATTGATATGCTTTGACAGGAATTTGTCACATGTTCAGTCTAAACTGTTGGCTACTACAGATTCCCTTTGGACAGTTCCTTGCAGTTGTGGCCTCCTAGCCAATTCAAATCTACCCAGGTAAAGCTGTACAAGGCATTCAAAAAGAGCACTTCCTTTAAGCTCTGTGTTAAACTGAACAAAGCACCCTTCATTTTAAGCATTGTAACACTATATTATTTAAAGCTTTCACAGCTACCTTAAAGACTGTCTAAATATGTTCAATCCAACATCAGATTCAGTAGAAACAGTTCAGTTGAACACTAGGGCTATGCAAATCCTCCAGAAGGTGATCATTGGAATATTTGGGGAACTTCTCTTCCAATATTAAAGCATCTCCACCCCGGACCACCTCAACGATGCCGCGGAAGTGATGTCCCGGTGCCTGGAGGCCGTGCGAGTCTGGATGGGGAGGAACAGGCTTCGTCTCAACCCGTCCAAGACCGAGTGGCTGTGGTTTCCAGCGTCACGTCATAGCCAGTTGGTTCCATCTCTGGCTATTGGGGGCGAGTCATTAGCCCCCGCGGAGAGGGCTCGCAACCTGGGCGTCCTCCTGGATGCTCGGCTGTCTTTAGATGATCATGTGATGGCTGTGGCCCAGGGGGGCTTTTCATCAGGCTCGCCTGATACGCCAGTTGCGCCCCTTTCTGGATCGGGACGCCCTACGCACAGTCACTCAAGCCCTCGTTTCCCGCCTGGACTATTGCAATGCTCTCTACATGGGGCTCCCCTTGGGGTGCACCCGGAGGCTCCAGCTAGTTCAGAATGCGGCTGCGCAGGGGATTTTGGGGGCCTCTAGATGCTCCCATGTAACACCTCTCCTGCGCGAGCTGCACTGGCTGCCGGTGGCCTTCCGGGTGCGCTTCAAGGTGTTAGTAACAACTTTTAAAGCGCTCCATAGCAATGGACCTAGGTATTTGCAAGACCGCCTCCTACCAAACACCTCCCTTCGACCAGTCCGCTCCCACAGAGAGGGCCTCCTTAGAGTGCCGTCGGCCAGACAATGCCAGCTGGTGACCCCCAGGGGGAGAGCCTTCTCTGTGGCAGCTCCTGCCCTCTGGAATGACCTACCCCCCGACCTACGTACAGTTGCGGACCTGCGCCTTTTTCGCCGAGCCCTGAAGGCCCATCTATTCCGTGCGGCCGGCCTGGCGTAGTTTGATTATGTTTCAGTGGGGGTTTTTTTTACGGGTGTGTTTTTAGAAGAGGCCTGTTATTTAATTCGATTTTAAAACAAACTATTTATTTATTATTGTGGTTTTTAGTATCGCCTGTTCACCGCCCTGAGTCCCGCAAGGGAGATAGGGCGGTATATAAATTTAATTAATTAATTAATAAATAAATAAATAAATAAATAAATAAAGCAGCTACATCTTTTAATAGACTCAGGCAATTATCTCTGAAGCAATATTCAATAGCTTTCAAAGCACCCATCAGAGCAGTGTTTTTCAAACTTGGCAACTTTATTCCATAGTATTTCATACCAGGATTTCCAGCCACCAAAGAATGATGAAGCTGCTTTAATGCTTGACTGAGGATGTGTTGTTCATGCTTACATATTTATCAAGTTGTCTAATGACTAGTCTGGAACTAGATATGATTCTTTAATCTTTTGAAACAAATGTTTTGTGGACACTGGGAGTAAGATGGGCAGTATCTACATTTGACAAACAAACAAACAAGTAAGTAAATAAGTAATTAAGTAAGTAAGTAAGTAAGAATTTACAGAATTCTAGCAGGCATATAACTGAGGGAAGATTTAAAAGCTTTCCAAAAGCTTTTAACATTTCTAAGTGGGATGCTATAAATAATAACAAATTTGATCAGAGTTGGTCTGTAAACAAATGTTCAGATATAAAACTGTACAATGCAAAGCCCATTGTGACATTCCTAGTGCAATTTTATTTGCTTTCTTTGGTTCAAACTT
Source organism: Protobothrops mucrosquamatus (assembly GCF_001527695.2). NCBI lineage: Eukaryota > Metazoa > Chordata > Lepidosauria > Squamata > Viperidae > Protobothrops > Protobothrops mucrosquamatus. Next base: position 511,619 of record NW_015386937.1, read on the forward strand.
TTTTTTTTTTTTTT
>NW_015386937.1:513437-541388 GCF_001527695.2 Protobothrops mucrosquamatus
GGCTTTTACGCAAAACAGGCGGGAGGCAGCAAACAGCTGCGACCAGCGAAATCGCCTGCCACCGGAAGTCACCTTTGGTTCAAACTTTTATTCAGGTTAACCAGGTAGCAAAGAATTGTAAGAACTAAAGAACACTGACTTCCCTCCATCTCTTGTTAATATTAAACCAATGTATAATCCAACCAGATTTGTGTAGATTTTGTCCTATTGACTCTCCTATTTAACTAGTTTGTGAATTGAGCTGTTAAAGTGAACACCCAGGAGGAAATCAAGCACAGCCCACAGTTAGAATGAAGCATAAAATACATAGAAATAAAGAAAAAGTTTGTGTGAACAATCAGGCATACAAGAAATTAAGTTGGGACACTAGATGCAACATCTGTTTAGAAAAAAAAGCAATAATGAGGATCTGTTGGGGGGACAGACTCCTGAACTTTAATTATGTCTGCATCACTTTTAGTTAATGAGCCATCTCCTTATATGGATCAATAGTTTTCACAAGAGCCATCTTTATTTCTCTCCAAGGCTGTAATGGCTGAGTGAGGCAGAATAATACAGCCAGAGCTTAATTTATTTATGCTGCCAGAGCAATCACTCAGCCCTGTCAAAAAAGGAAACTTCTTTTAAAGCTGAGCAAGAAATCAGTCTCTCCAGCACAGAGAAACTGCTGTGACAGATACAATAGCGAAACTGCTCTGCATGCATTCTTGTTTTGTCTGCAATGGCATTGTTTAAACCATATCTCTGGGTTTAAAGGAAGACAAGCATTCTTCCTATCAGTCAATTTTTCCAATTTTTCTGTATCAAAGGGGATCTATAGAAATTGGGAACCATGAAGTACATCTAACAAGAGCCACCAATGGTCTGTCTCACTTCCCAAGACACTAATTAATTATCTCCTGGAAAGCCACCAACACATCTTGAGGACAGTCACCCTTTCTTGTTTTGCTTTCTAACAGTTTATATTTAACAGCTTATCATCTAACATGATTGAGCTACTATTAAATGCCCTTGAAAGACACCTGGGTTTTTGTGAAATCCTTTTAATAAGATCTTGGTTCAAGTCTTTGTACTTAATTGGACTCGCATAGCTGGCCAAGAAGAAATAAGTAAATAATCTAAAGCATATAAGCAAGAAAAATCAAATGAATATTAACAGTTGGTGATTATGATGTACACAATTCATTAAATACTTGTAAACATTCACATTTATTTTAAACAGTTGAATGTCAAAGAGTCAGATGAAAATAATCCAAGATGTTTCTATGGTCAGATGTATAAAATGCAAAGATGCCTTCAAGTCAAACCTAATTTATTATCTTGGCAATATTACAGAAATGACCTGCCATTACCTTTTTCTTCAATTCCTAGCCAATAGCCCAGATTGTAAAATTATAAACCAATTGCTAATTATTGTAATCCACAAGTTACACAATTCTTTTTTAAATATCTCTTTTGTTTTTCAAATAAACAAAATAACACTAATAGAGAATTAAGCCCTAGAAGCTTAATTCTTTACATTGATTAGCTGTTTCTTTTACTATGAGGGGCATAAATAAAGATAGAAACCAAGGATTCCTTCTTCATTCTATTCTTTGTCTCTGTATTGCTTTCCCCTGCTTGGAAGACTTATAAGACTAGCCTGTCCCTTCAAACTGCTTCCTGTCCTGTTTCTCTTTTCAAATACTATGAAGGCAGAAACCTTAGAGATTTCCTTACTAATTTTTACTTGTCTTTTTGGACTTAAGCATATGATTGATGGGCTTGGTCCTACTTGGTTTTACCAGTAAATAAATTGAAGGATTCCAACCAGCATTGTTTTAATTTATGTTGTAATGACTCATTTAAGATGCTCAAATTTTCTTCTCAGCTTTAGTTTTATGGAAAGAACTTCTAGGCATGGCTTCACTTCTTTTCCTTCCAGGTACAGGTCAAAGATTAGTTTGATAAAAAGATATTCTTGGTTCATTTGATAGATGGCTACTGAAGATATTACATAGGAATTTATTGAAGTGCTTCAGCCAATCCAATACTCTGCATTTGTTTTGTTTGTTTGGATGAATATAGCAATGCAAAGTAAAACATAATACCAGTAGTCTTCACTTAATGACCCTAATTGGGACTAGCAATTCCACCATTAAGCGAACCAGAGACTAAATGGTAAATCACATGACTATGAATGTGTGTCAGAACCCTATGTTCTGTGTGCATGGGATTTCTTATTCTTTTTGGGTTCTGCCATTCTCCTGGGGGGGGGAAGCTTGAGGTGCCGATGTGTATTTGCTTTGCTCTGTCTCGTGCTCTATCCTTTTTGATGTGTCTCTAATGGGGTGAGAATGTAATGTACCTCTGGCCATCTGCCTTCTCTCTCAGTGCAGAAGAAACAGTGCAGACGCCTAACAGCCTTGGAAGCGGCACCTTATCACTCCGTTCCCAGGGCGTTTTCACACCTCCGGATCAGCCTGTTTGAATCATCTGAATGGACAGTTAGGGTACAATGGGTGAAAGTGGTACAATGGGTGAAAAGGTTGAAAAGCCCTGCTCTAGTTCATCCGACGCCATGACCAGAGAAAGTCAGGAGAAACCGAGATGGTCGATGGGCATTGGAAAGAAAGAAGACTGGGAGGCAAAAGCCAGGAAGGCTTAAAGCATGGCAGCCACCAGCCAGGGTGGAAGTGAGAGATGGAGAGGTCACTCAATCTCAGCGAGGAGGACAATGAGAGACCAGCCCAGTCCGATTGCTTCCTCAAGCAAGCCATCAGCCTGATGGTGGAAGCTTTCAAATCCCTAAAGTAGGAGGAGGAAGACGCATGCCGTGGCTCGGTGGCCATGAGGATGGGGGAAGAGGAATGCCAGGAGAAGGAGGTGGCAGTCCCAGGCCCATCTACCAGCACCTCCAAGGTTGTGGAAGCCATGGCAGCGGCTGCTTCATCAGCACAAGCCATCCCAGCCATGGGAGATGGGCACCTGGCCAGGCGGAGGAGAACTCCCCAACCCGGCCAAAAGTTCCCACCCTTGGGAGTAAAATACGATGGGGCACCTCAGCAGCTGAGATTTTTTCTAGCCCATGTACTGAGCTACATGGAGGAATATAGCCGAGACATCCCCAGTGACAATGGACAGGTGAGAGTCATAACCATGCCCTGGAGGGAGCAGCAGCTAAGTGGATGGTGACCCTTCACAATGTCAATGCCCCTGAACTGCAAAACTTCAAACACTTCATGGCTGCCCTGAGGAGGAGGTTCAAGGACCCTTTAACTGACTGGAAGGCTAGAAAGCACATCAAAACAGTGAGGCAAGGTCGTTGCCTGGTAGCCAAGAATACAGAGGAATTTAGAGACCTGGCAAACTGACTCAACTGGCTAGAGGATGTCCTAGTGGGCCATTTCAAAGCTGGGCTGCATGACAACCTATACCATGCCTGCATCCCCAGAGGAGATCCAGACCGACTCCACTACTGGTTTATCTTGTCCAAAGAAGCTGAGATGGACCAAGCCTGAAGGCAGCAATGCTTGGGGTGAACCTGGAGATGCTCCTCCTCGGGGGAAAAATGGGAGGTGATGAAACCAACATCTGTGACACCACGTTCAATGGCTTGCTTTAAGTGTGGTAAGGAGGGGCACCAAGCTGCCAAATGCCATTTGAAGACTCCCATGTGAAAGCCCGACTGAGCCAGGGGAGGGAAACCTGGGAAGACTCTGCAGTGACCCAAAGAGACTGCCATGAAGAGTGCTGAGGTTGTTGAGGCCCCATCCCCTGGAACCCTGGGGAAAATAACTCCTGCTCCAGTTGTAAAACCACCCAAATCCTCTGACAGCGACTCTGAAGATGAACCCCTGGTAAGTGGACCCATCACGCTCACCAGAACCATAGAACTATTGAGCCCAGGGATGCTGAGAAAGGTCCTAGTGGATTCGGGTTGCACCCATTGCCTCATAAGCCCAACCTTGGTGGGGAACCTAGGAATCCCGGTGAAGAGGCTGAAGAAGCCAATTTCATTTGGCCAATTAGATGGGTCCATCACAGGCCTGAATTGCCAGTCAACGAACCCACCATCCCCTCCCTAAAAGAGTGGATCACACAACAACATGGCCAGTAGTGAGAAAAGCATTAGACGAGGCTAGGGAAGCATATAAAGCACAGGCAGATAAGAAGCGAGTTGAACCAAAACCAGAGAGAAAGTATACTTATCCACAAAATACTTAAAGTCTTTGCAGCCATCAAAGAAATTAGGACCAAGATATGTAGGACCATTCCCCATAAAAAGAATCATCAACTCAGTAATTGTAGAATTAGAACTCCCAAAAATGTTAAGACACGTTCACCTGGTATTTCATTGTAGCTTGTTAAAACATGAACTAAACTCATCCCTAAGGCCAGCTGCACTTTCTCCCTCTACCTATCATGGTAGAGGGAGAACAACATTTTGAGATCAGAGAAATCCTGGATTCCAGGAAACACCATGGGTCAACCCAATACCTAATAGCTTGGAAGAATCTTCTCTCTTCTCAAAACGAGTGGGTTCATAAATGACACGTTAGTCCCTAGGACCTAGGTTGTTAAAAAAAATTCCACTTCCAATAACCTGATAAACCCGACTAATCTATTTGTAATTTTCCCTCCTTGTTATTATTTTCTTTCTCTCCAGGCGGATCTCTCATTTTTTTAAGAGGGATGGCATGTCAGAACCCTATGTTCTGTGTGCATGGGATTTCTTATTCTTTTCAGGTTCTGCCACTTTCCTGGGGGGGAGGGGAAGCTTGAGGTTCCTATATGTATTTGCTTTGCTCTATCTCTTGCTCTATCCTCTTTGATGTGTCTCTAACGAGCTGAGAATGGAATGTACTTCTGGCCATCTGCCTTATCTCCAAGTGCAGAAGAAATGGTGCAGACACCTAACAACCTTGGAAGCAATGCCTTATCACTCTGTTCCCACAGCATTTTCACACCTGCGGATTGGCCTGTTTGAACTGTCCAGATGGACAGTTAGGGTGGGGTTATTATGGACACTTTTAATTACTTGATTCAGACCGGAAACCCTCAGATCCTGCCTTCTATTCCTGCTGTCAACACCTCCCAATAAAAGTTCTTTTTGAAATGATAACATTTCAAGAGTTCTGCTTTCTTGGGAGAACTGATTGAGGTGGGTCCTTACAATGTGCTTTCTGTCTGGAAAGAGACAAGACTAATTGGATTCACACCTTCAGTTTTTGTTTACCTCCTAATTACTTACTCATTCTTTGTAATGCTCAAGTGCCTGCTTACTGTCTTCTATACATGAAAAGCAATGCAAATGGGCTGCCATCTGGGGCTATGGCTGGGGGCTTGCTATACAAGTTTCCAATATTCTCTTAAAATCTCTCCCTCTCCATTCTGTCTAAGCTGAAGGAGGGAAAGGAGGAAAAAAAGCAAGCAATTTTTGTATGCAATTCTCCATGCCTTCACTCTTTCTCCATGCCTTCACATTGCTCTTGATGTGCAGCTTAATCTGCTTGCAAAGGTGAAAGGGAAGAAAAAAAACACAGGTCAGGTACAGGACACTGCATACTGTAATGGCAATCACATGACTGAAGGACACTGTGAAGAATGTAAATGGTTGTAATTGGGCCATAAAGGTATTTTTTTCAGCACCATCATAACTTTGAACAACCTCTCAGTAAATGGTTGGTAAGTGAGGAGTACCTGTATGTCTATTTTTAAAATTATTCTAATATTCTCACTAGCCACTAACAAACACAAAGAAAAAATTCGTAATGCCAATATTTTATCATCATCATCATCATCATCATCATCATCACCATCATTTTAGTCATTGTCTATCCACTGCAGGATGAAGGCTTCTTCCGCATGTTTCCAACCTTTACGGTCCTGAGCTTTCTTTTGCCAATTGGGCTCACAATACTTGTTGATGTCTTGTTTTAAGTCTCTTTTGTGGATTCTTTTTATCAAGTATGATCTATTCTGTGACTGCCTTGATCCACCTGCCATCAGTTCTTCTTGCTATGTGACCAGCTCATTTCAATTTCAATACTTTTACTATCTTGATGATATCATATACTTTTGTTTGTTCTCTAATCCATGTGCAGATCTTTCTATCTTGTCTTGTAATTTCAGTATCAACTGGATGAATATTTCTTGAAATACAATTTTTCAACTTAACTCTTCATGCAGTACACTTGGAATGATTATGGACTTTGAATAAATCATACATAAAAAGTTACCAAAACTGCATGCAAGATAGTTAAAGCTTATAACAAATCTAAATATTGTGCTAGTTTCTTAGGAACTGAGCATCTGGAGGTAAATCACATTGCTGACAATATTCACAATGATGAATAGAAAGTTTTTTAGATATTGATATGACCAAAGAAGAATCACAAATTAAAACTGTATTATACTGCATCCTTCAAAGCATTTTACCTCACTTAATTTAAGATATCCAAAATAATTATTCACGTATAATTTTATTCTGACTTTTCATCTATCCAAAAAGAAATGTTGCCATGACCTCATATGGTCTGTTAACTACAAATACTCAGGCCTGTAATTTTAGCCTTCAAAGTTGCAAGCTCATTCCTTTGCCTCACACTTCCATTCTCATCTCCCTTGGTATCCCAGGTCAGCATTCTGCTAAAAGCATTCTGGTTTATTTAAGAAATAATGGTACTTGATGTTTATCTCCCAGAACAGAATATGATTTCACTCTGATGAGGCACATTAAGAATATTTAATGTTTCTGGACTTCCGGTTTGCCATCGCGGTGCCATGGACACTGGAAGACAAGCTCTGTCTTTCGCGTCCGAATTCGTCTTGCTGGGGGACCCTGGAAAGGGTTGAAAGTTACCCCATAGAGGCAACGAGCAAGGAGGGGACCTCCACTTGATCACAGGAGGGCAGCAGCCCTTTCGCTTGATCCAGAACAGCCCTCCAAACTGGCGGAGGGAAAGACCGGCCATAGCAATATGGCTCGTCACTAAGCTGCTGACAGCCAAAGTCGAAATCACCACCAAGCACCTTTAAAGAAACGTGGATGAAACTGGGTGAGATCTGATCTTCTCTTTAAGACTTTAAATATATTTTCCTGTAAAAGCTGCCCAAAGTATTTTTCCCCCTGTGAGGAGAGAGGGAAGGGAATTTCTACCCCACCCTCTAAGAACAGCAGCAACTTACTACCCAGGGGAAACAGGGAAACTATAAGAACAATTCTAATCTAATTGGATGCATATGCTTTTGAAACTTGGGGACTAAAAGTTTTCCTATTTTTACTGGAGACATTTGTTTTTATCTACAAAAAGAAACAAACCTTGAAAAACTATCATAAAAACTTTGGAATTAAAAAGCTTTAAATGGCATCGGTGACATCTTGTGGTGAAGTATGGTATTACAACTTGTTATTGCCTAAAAGAGACTTGGCTTGAAGACCAGACTCTAGAAAAAACACTTTTGACCTTGACAGATACCGCCTGTGAAAAACTCAGCTGTAAAGAAAGAACTTCTGGGCGGCAAATCTGGCCTCTTTGAACTATGAATGTAAACCTTTACTGATTTTCAGAGTTACATGTGGGGAATTGCTTTCCTATTTCTTTACATGAGAAGCATCTGTTATTACATGAGATGATGGAATACTTTGGACTATAAATTCTTACTTGATAAACAATTTCCACTATAAAGAATACCTATAACATATGAAATAGATGTTCTATACCTAGTTATAAAAAACAAAAAACTATTTTTAACGTTTGATTTTAAAGTCTTCAACTTAACACATTATCAAGAGAATACAAATGAAGATCAGGAAAAAATCCTTTCTATGTTGAAATCAATACACGAAACCATTCTTTCAGCTTGTGACAAAATAAGATGCAACATAAAGGAATAAGATGCCAGCTTAGATATACAAACACAGATCTTGACTACAACCAAAGAACTAACAATGCAGAAAATAACAGGAGAAGTGGAACAACTAAACACTAAGACAGAGGACCCAATTGACCAACAGATCCAGCCAATGAAAAAATCAGAAAAGGGAGTGGCAACATTGAAAATGGAAAAGACTTTTTACATAAATCAGAAGAAACTTGAGGAAAAGGAAGAAGAATAAATTGAATGGAAGTTAAACCTATCAAGACAATTGTGGGAAATTGGAGTAATAGGGAGGTGATCTAATGAATACAAATGGGCTAGTTCTTCCAAAAAAACTCTAATCGAATGGTCTTTTTTATTTCAAATAATATATATAATAATAGAGGGAGAACTGTTTGATGATTCAAAAGTACTGACATGGAAGGTCAGTTAGCTTTTATATAATAATAATAATAATAATAATAATAATAATAATAATAATAATAATAATAATAATAATAATAATAATAATAATAATAATAATAATAATAATAATAATAATAATAATAATAATAATAAATAAATAAAAATAAAAATAAAAATAAAAAAAAAAGTTGGAAGAGACCTTGGAGGTCATCAAGTCCAACCCCTTGCTCAGGCAGGTAACCCTATACCGTTTCGGAAAAATGGCTGTCCAGTCTCTTCTTTAAATCTTCCAGTGTTGGAGCATTCACCACTTCTGGAGGCAGGTTATTCCACTGGTTAATTGTTCTGTCAGGAAGTTTCTCTTTAGTTCTAGGTTGCTTCTCTCTTTGGTTAGTTTCCACCCATTGCTTCTTGTCCTGCCTTCAGGCACTTTGGAAAATAGCTTGACTCCCTCTTCTTTGTGGCAGCCCCTGAGATATTGGAACACTGCTACCATATCCCCCCTTGTCCTTCTCTTCGTTAAACTAGACATACCCAATTCCAGCAACCGTTCCTTATATGTTTTAGCCTCCAGTCTCCTAATCATCTTTGTTGCTCTTCTTTGTACTCTTTCTAGAGTCTCAACATCTTTTTTACATTGTGGTGACCAAAACTGGATGCAGTATTCCAAGTGTGGCCTTAAATAGTTGTACCTTGGTATCATAGCATTATGAGCCTAAGAAGACAGTGGTCTATAGTAATAGTGGCATCACTATTGTACTTGATATATTTATACTCTAACTGCCTTGTGATTTGTATATTTTAATTTTAATACTATTTTATTAATATCATTTTTATATTTCTATAATGATTGCTTTATATATTTGCTGTTTAATTTGATTGTGGTACATACACCAAACAGGGTCACATCCTGGAGATGGGTGGCTGTATAAATGTGATTAATACATTAAAAAATGAACGAAATAGTGACTAATTTCCTCCAGAATCATTTTTGCAGAATAGAATCAAAGGCTGCCCTACAGAGAGAGCACCTTGGGGGGGGGGGATGCAATATTTCTTAGCTAAATGATGTAGCATCGTACATTGATCCATGGCTGAACATTCATAAATGTTTTCAAAGGATATCCAGTTCAGAAGTTTACTAATTATAGATAAAAGTCTAATTTGTTGATAATTTTCAGGTCATATTTATCACCTCATATAAATTGGAATAATAATGAAGTTAAGTTAGTCTTTAGGGAGATATAAAGAATTATTTATGTCTGTGAAAAGGGGAGAAAACAGAATTTTAAGAATTCTGGTAAGGTTAAATGTTTACCAGGAGCCTTACTGTTTTCCAGTCGAGAAATTAGTTTTTGAACCTCTAGGGGTGAAACTGTGGCCCTTCAGAGAGAAGGTCATCAAAATGCTGGTTAGGAAGTTTACTGCCTCCAGATATATGTAATACATTATGTAAATATCTAGTTCAAGACTCATTTTTATTCATTATTGGTTCTTGGATTCTGGTCCAATTCTCAAGATAATAGATATTGGCCTTTTCCCCCTTTAAAAGCTTCTTTTAGTCCATTTTTGAGAATAAGAGTTTTTTCCTGAGTGGGAGTCATTATAGATACAGGCATTTCTATAAACAAAAATGTCCTATGTTTTGGCCGTGTTATACTCAGTTTAGACCAGGGCTTAGATTGATGTAATGAAGGGGGCTGAGCAGGGTGTAAGTACTTTTGAGCAAGGCCAATGATTCTCTGACAGATTGAGATTATTTCACTGGTTGCACATATTTATTTATTTATATATTTATTTATATACCACTGGGTTTTTTTTATAAATAACTCAAGATGGCAAACAAATCCGACATGCCTTTCAACCTTCTATTTTCCCCACAACAACAACCCTGTGAGGTTAGCTGGGCTGAAAGAGAGTGACAGTCCAAAATCACTCAGTTGGCTTTTATCTCTAATTGCAGTACTAGAATTCATGGTTTCTTGCCTGGTGCCTTAACTACGAAATCAAACTGGCTCTCAATATTGTACATATAGACCATCTTTGTGGTGAAATCCTTGGCTAAAGGACAGAGGGAAGTAAAGAGCCATGACAGCATAGAGCTGCTCCATTGGAGAAAACATCATAGACCATACTAGTGAAGCTTATCTGTTGGTTCCCAAGAGAATGCAGCCAGACTGGTGAGATTCTTGTAATATAAGTGATCAGAAATAAATGAACTGCTTTAACCAATTCACAAAGTTGTTCTAGTTCCTTGCAACTGACAGTCTCAAATCAATCATTAAAGGGGCAACACAAAATTAAAATTTGATCATAACCAGTCTATTTGTCCAGATAGGTCTAAGGTACTTGTCAGTAGGAAGTAGATCATAGATTGGTAATAAATGACTTGGACTTGCTGAATCAAAAATAACCCCACTCCCCCACTGTTAGTAGGTGGACACTTTCTGGGTGAAGGTTCACATTAAGGTCCTTGCAACTGAAGGTAAAGGCACTGGTAATTAGCATATAATCCAGAGCTGGTATCCCTCTAGAACCCAAAAGTTCAGAATAACTTTTAAGAATAATTTATTATTCTTAAACACCTGTTTAATCTCTGTAAATTCAATTAGATGTCTATAATCTAATTCAGGTGGGAACAACTAGAAAAATGTGGAATAGACAACATCACCATCAGATGGATTTATAGCTGGCTGACAAACCGCACTCAATGAGTAGCCCTTAATGGTACTACATCTACATGGAGAGAAGTAAGTAGTGGGGTACCACAAGGTTCTGTCTTAGGCCCAGTACTCTTCAATATCTTCATAAATGACTTAAACTGAGGGAATAGAAGGGGAACTCACCAAATTTGCAGAACTGTCACACTGAACTGTCAGGAATAGCCAACACCTCAGAAGACAAGTTCAGGATCCTAAAAGATCTTGACAAATTTGAACAATGGGCCCTATCCAACAAAATGAAATTTAATGTGGAGAAGAGCAAAGTTTTATATTTAGGCAGGACAAATCAAAAGTATAAGTACAGATTAGGCGAAACCTGGCTCAAAAACAGTAACTGTGAGAGGGACCTTGCAGTCCTAGTGGATGTTCACTTGAATGTGAGCCAGCAGTGTGCAGCAGCATCCAAAAAAGCTAATAGTCCTGGGTTGTATAAACAGAGGCATAGAATCAAGATCATGCAAAATAATAATAATAATGATGATGATGATGATGATGATGATGATGATGATGATGATGATGATGATGATGATGATGATGATGACTCGATAGGTAGACAAAATGCCAAATCCAGTCTGAACATCTGGCTGACTGTGCGATGATCAATAATAATAATAATAATAATAATAATAATAATAATAATAATAATAATAAGTAGTAGTAGTAGTAGTAGTAGTAGTAGTAGTAGTAGTAGTAGTGGTAGTTGGAAGGGACCTTGGAGGTCATCTAGTGCTCAGGCAGGACACCCTATACTATTTCAGACAAATGACTGTCCAGTCTCTTCTTAAAAATTTCCAGTGTTGGAGCATTCACAACTTCTGGAGGCAGGTTGTTCCACTGATTAATTGTTTCCATCCATTGCTTCTTGTCCTGCCTTCAGGTGCTTTGGACAATAGGTTGACTCCCTCTTCTTTGTGGCAATCCCTGACATATTGGAACACTGCTATCATGTCATCCCTCATCCTTCTCTTCACTAGACTAGACATACCCAATTCCAGCAACCGTTCCTTATATAAAACAGCTGGAATCCAATTTTGGTCACCATACTACAAAAAAGATGTTGAGACCTCGGGAAAAAGTTCAGAGAAGAGCAACTAAGATTATCAAAGGCCTGGATACTAAAACATATGAAGAACAGCTGCAGGATTTGAGTTTGGCTAGTCTAAATAAAAGAAGAAATAGGGGTGACTGACATGATGGCAATATTACAGTATTTGAGGGACTGCCACGAAGAAGAGGGACTCAAATTATTCTCCAAAGCACCAGAGGGCAGGACAATAAACAAAGGTTGGAAACTAATCAAAGAGAGAAACTAACCTGGAATTAAGGAGAAACTTCCTAACAATGAAGACAATTAGCCAGTGGAACAGCTTGTCTTCAGAAATTCTGGGCACTCCAACACTGGAGGTTTTTAAGAAGAGACTGGACAGTCACTTATCTGAAATGGTATAGGTATTCTATTCTATTCTATTCTATTCTATTCTATTCTATTCTATTCTATTCTATTCTACTGTGGGGGTTGACACAGAACTAATACTGTATTTTCGAGACGGTTGAGGGTTCATCTTCTTGTAAGTTTCATTTATCTCTGTTAGATCCAATTGATTATGAATCACTTTGAACTTTTGTACTGTCTCTAACAGTGGATTCTGCTTATGTCTTGATTCTAGTTCCTTTATCATTCCTTCATCAATCATCATTTTATTTTTGTATCTGATCTGATGCCAAAAAAATAAACAATCCTCATAAATGCTTTCCTGGAATCCCATACTGTGGATAAAGACACAACAGGAATTACGTTGAATTCTTGTACTGTAGTTGGAAATGATTGGGAGAAGAATTCAACTTGGTAGCCATTCTATTATTGGGTGCTGTAGTTTGGTCCTTTCTTTCCTGCTTTTTAACACATACATGAAGCTGCTGAGACAAATATCAATAAGCTAGTGATATTCAATTATACATCCTAGACCTACTGGAGATGGTGTGTGGTCGATGTGTGACTGCAGCTGAAAATGATTTGGAAACTGCAATGTTTCAAAATTCACCAGACTGCTTGCTGGCTAGTGCCTGTCTCCAAAACCATATTATATTTGTACTATGGCTGGTAGGTTTATGGATTCTATTTAGATATCTATGGGATTGATTGATTGATTGATTGATTGATTGATAGATGGATGGATGGATGGATGGATCGATCGATCGATCAATCACACTTTTGAATTGTCCATCTCCCTCAGAGAGTGCATAATGTACTTTAAATTGTAAAACTCTTTATTTATTTTCTCCAACCAGCAATAAATTGTCTGATACATTCTTCTGAAAAACTCCAATTACTGTCCCGTTTTTCTGAGTTGTGGAGAACGCAGAGCAAGAGATGATATTTTTCAATAATGGCATCTGTTCTCTGGAACAGTCTCCCCTCTAGAAGCTAGATTAAACCTTCAATGCTACCCATCTGATTACTCTGAAAATAGATGTTTTCCAGAGATTATTTGAAACTTGATCATCTCCAGGAGTTTTTTGGTTTGTGGCTTCTTTCATTTTCTTTATATTTGACTTTCCACCGTGGGTTAATTATTTATTACTATTTGATTATTACTATATTTTCATTATTATTGATTGAGTTTTATTGTGTTGTTAACTACCAGGACTCCTTGAAGATGACATCATTATACATCATTTTACTGTATAAGTAAAAAAGTAAAACACAGAATTGTATGTTTTCTACCCCTGCTTAATCTGTTTGTGACAAATATATGTAACAGTCATCCATTCCAACTTTTGAAAAAATTGAGATTCATTTCACTTATAATTCATACCATGTCTTCTTCTTTATATAAAATGGTACAATAGAATGTCAGTAGATGCCAAACTCTGTCTCCGTTGAACTTCATTATACCTTCTCTAAATAGATCACAAATTTCAGTCAAATTAAATAACATATTTTAGAAGTCCTAAATTTTCTGTCACCAGTTATTTTCAATGTCACCTCACACAATAAAAAGCTAATATTCTCTATAGGTGTATGAAAAATGCATTTTAAACTGTAAGTAAAACTCTTAATGAAAATACCAGAAGAATAGAAACAGCACCAACTCAGATTCACTTCACTGAATAGAAATCTAAAATTAAACTTGTCAATCGCTTCTGCATTAGGGAAAGTCATTTTAAAGGAAATTGTGCATCATTTAAAAACAACAACATAGGATTTTTATTCACTGCTTCAAATGTGCTGCATTTTGAATTTTAATCATTGAGAAAAGGAATACTACTTCTTAACCAATATCATATTATAGAATACAGAATATTTTTTATTTTTTTATTTTATTAACCAAATGTATATAGCTGCCCATCTCACCACAAGAGACTGTGAGAAGTGCCCAACAATGAGAGAAAAACAACAATAGGGTCTATGCAGATATTCTTATATAATGTCATATCAGTAAAGATTTACTGAAATAAATTTGAATATAAATACTTGATAAATCAAGGGTGTGTGCAAGTGGACAGTCAAATCCCTGTCTCATTTAAAGTCCAGGTGATATATGTTGAAAAGGAACAGGGCTATGAGCAGCTGATGATACCTGCAATTTTGATGTTATTGACCCTATTGTGTACATTTCTGATTCTGGCTATCTGAAGAATCAGGTAAGGCAGCCTAGAAGACAGATTTGAGGATATACTAATAAGCAAATTCTTGATTAAGGAGTTCTTAATAAGGACTTCTCAGTGGTGAGAGTCTGGAATACCTTTTCTCTAAAGATATGTTTGCAGACATTGGTTGAACTTTTTTCTTCTAGACTTCATTTAATCACTGGACCTGTTTATTGGAGTGTTTATCTCTTATTGATGCATTTACATTTTCATTATAAAATAATATATATTATAAGCAGATAAATAAACAAATATTTATTTACAAAATAAATATACATAATTAGTTAGGGTTTTTCTTCCTGTGATTACGTATTTTACCTTCCACTATGCATTAGAATATGTGAATTACTTATGATTCCAACTTTTGCCAAATCCAAGTAATATATAGCATAGCAGAACTTTTTTTTCCTTTGGGAATAAGCTTCTATCTAGATTTGTTTATTATTTTCATATTATATATAGCAATAGTAGTAGTACTTAACTTACTGTATATACCACTTCATAGTACTTCACAGCCCCCTCTTATTAGACAGAGTCAAGCGTCATTAAAACATGCCTCAGAGACATTGTTAGGGCTAATTTCTTAAATGTTTATTTAAAACAAAACTAACAACCCAAGCCATCTAAAGCCAAGAGCCATTTAAGGAAGGGAAGAAGATTATTTCTGAAATACTATGGAGTCCCATCCTGCTTTTCATTAAGGAAACATCCCTCCCTTTTCATGGACAATCAAGGACAGAATCATCCTTCCATCTGTATTTTTTTTTCTTCCTCTACATCTTGATTATAAAGGAATGAATGTTTTTTTAAAGGAATCATATGGCTCATATTAGATCTATGTACAGCTTTGAAGGATGGGTTAATTCAAGAACTCTTCAAGTAGGACAGGACCGGACAAGACAAGACAAGACAAGACAAGAGAGGACAGGACAGGACAAGACAAGATAAGACAGGACAGACAGAGAGGAAGGACAGGACAAGACAGGACAGGACAGGACAGGACAGGACAGGATAGGATAGGATAGGATAGGATAGGATAGGATAGGATAGGACAGGACAGGACAGGACAGGACAGGACAGGACAGGATAGGATAGGATAGGATAGGATAGGATAGGACAGGACAGGACAGGACAGGACAGGACAGGACAGGACAGGACAAGACAAGACAAGACAGACAGACAGGAAGGACAGGTTAGGACAGGACAAGAGAAGAGAAGATAGGACAGGACAAGACAGGACAGGACAGGACAGAACAGAACAGGACAAGACAAGAGAGAGAGAGGAAGTGTTTAAACATATCGCCTCCAACAATCTGATCCCGATTTTACTGATCTTGGAAGGATGGAAAGCCTGTTAGGATCGAACTGCTGGCAGTTGGTGGAGTTAGCCTGCAATACTGCATTCTAACCACTGTGCCACCACGGCTCTTTATAATATCATATTATAATGATTTTTTAATGCTAACCTCTAAGGAAGTACATTTTTTTTAAATGCACGATCTTCAGGATCAAAATTGTTTAATTGCTCTTAAAGCTCATACTATATAAAGAGAAAAAAAGATTGATGTTAGCTTGAGATATTATCATACATGGTTCCAAAGATGGACAAAGTTTTATCCTGATTTTGTGTATAGCTGATTACCAGTACCACTCCGTTACTCATATATTATCTGGGAAAACAATATTCAAAAATAAAGATCACTCAACATTTTCTATGATAAAATATTTTATATTAAGCTAATTATGGAGATGTAATAAAGTATTCCAGATTTCCAGGAACAAACATTTTTAGGTTAGGATTGTAATTTCAGTTGAAAATGGCAAAGAAACACTAGTGGAGTCAGAATTTCTAAACCAGATAAGAAGCAGAAAGAAGAAGTAAAAAGCTTAAATAAATAAATTAAAGTAGGAGGAACACTGAAGTGAAGTAATAATGTAATGGTGGGAATCTTGATTTTAATGAAAAGTAATTTTGGGTGCAGTTCTTATCTAGGACTTCCAAACAATGGATTTAAATAAATTCAACAATGATAATTTAAGTAAATTTCCATAGTAGGATAAATTAATGGGAGGTGGAGCTCAAAAGGAAATTATAAAATTCATAATCAGAAATAGCAGATGATACAACATTTGGTGGGTTAGCTATTTTTTCCCCTTGGTAAGAGAAAGAAAATTATCTTTATGAGTTGGAGAAGAAGAGTGAGTGTAACAGAATGAAGTTCTTCATTTAAGAAATAAATATCAAATTGTTTGATAATGCTACTTGTAAAAAGATTTTGAATAATAAATTGACTAAACTGAATAATACATTGACTTAACTGACTAAACTTATTATTTATTAATCAATAATAAATTGAATGAACTGGCAAAATTGACTAAACTGAACATGCAGTATGATCTGGGTATGACAAGGGCAAAAATGATTTTATGCTGCATTTGCAAATCAGGAAAAAGTTTTTGTTCCACTTTGTTCTCTTTGGCCAGAGTCCATCCCAGCTACTGCATCTAGGTCTAGGTGGCAGACCTTAAGAAGAATCAAAGCAAAGTCCTATAAAGAGAGTATGATTGAAATAGATACGTGTGACCTTGAGAAAAGATGGCAGAAGGAAGATAAGATGGCACTCATCAAATACCTGGGGCTGAAAGTCACAGAAATGACATAGCAGCCATCTGGAGGCTTTTATGTTGATTTTTCCCATACAGGAAATTCAGTTGAGTGGTCTAAATGGCTTCTTTCAACAATATGTCTCTATTTTTTATGATGGTGACAACAATACAATTACTAACAAAGGTTTAATGGAGGGTGGGATTCTCAGGATGTTTGGGAATTAATAGAGGCATAAAATACCAAGGAAGCTGTAAGTCAGAGGAGATAGGATAATGAAATTTGACAAATGGGATGTATAGGAATAGAGGCATCCAAAATAACGTAGAGAGTAATAAAGTATTGAAGTCAGATTCAGAACATTCTTGATAATTGCCATGATTGATGGGTGTTTTTTTATTGGCTAGTGACTTGCTAAAAGGGAGGGGCAACGAATCCATAAGATGAAAGTGATTGCTTCTTATTACAAACAGCACAACACATTTTCACTATGATGGGAATCAAATAAAATAAAGACAGGATGGTGATTGGCTATGAGGAAAGCAAATTTCATGCCTCTATTGTTTTCTGCTGGCTCAAGATGGATGAACAGTACTTTAGCCCAGTATGGGTGAATGCCCTTGTGTCAATTCTGAAGTATAATGTTTGGATCATCTTGATAATATTATTTCTGGATATGTGATGGTTAAACTATTTACTCCAGTTTAGTATTCTGAAATAAAATGTTAATGGGTTACTCAGCTGTAGGTGAATCCATGAACTTTATACTAGTCATTGTGATGGAAAAGAGAAATAAGAGTTTCTCATTCCAGTGGGAAATTGGAAGCAGTTTGTGAGCAGAAAGTGATATGTTAGTAAGAGAGAAGATTGTCTGAAGGTTGTAGGGGTAAAGAAGAAATAGTGGTTTTCTTGCTAATTCCACAGCATTGGTGTAAACTTTTTCTGATAGTCTTAAACTTTTAGTCTCCAGAGGTAAAAATGGTTGATGGTAAAAATAATGATCAACCATACATTATCCTATTAACTTTGTTTATTTTATGGTATTCTATCTCAAAATGTATGTGTGGTCAAGTTGTGGATAGTATCCCTCATAAATTTAAAGCTAGACTAATAGCAGACTCCAGTAACAGATTAGAAATCTAAAAAGCTAGCTTTTAGGCAAATTTTAGATGAGTGAGAAGTCCGATCAATTCAGCTGTAACATTGTATAACAGTAGTATATGACTAGGTCTCAGCATAATATCAGTTACACCAACAGAAACAAATAGCATTGACATCCTCATCATCCAAACCCCACAGTTGTCTGTTACCTCTATGTATAAGACTCCAGAAATAAAATTCAGTTTTAATGAACCAGATAAGTTTATATATGATCAAATAAATTTTATTATTGGGGATTTTAATTGTCACAGTGAGGATTAGGGATATAACCAGACCGACGAGGATGGAGCACAACTTGTATCTTGGGTGAACACCAATGACTTTCAACTTATCCATGATCCAAAACTGCCAGCATCTTTTAACAGTGACTGATGGAGGAGGGGATACAACACAGATAACATCTTTGTTAGCAAGAAGAATGCAGCTCAGTGCATGAAAGTCATTGATGATCCAGTTCAAATTCCGGCACCCAGCAGAATCCCATTGTGTGTATAATGCATGCCTTCGCAAATGCTTTAACTTTAAGAAGGATAAAAGTGAACCTTTGTGAGCTGCTGGATAAAGATGTAGGGCAGATCTCTCCACACCCAGATAAATATGAGGAAGTTATATTAAAAGTAAAAGTAATATCAAGGAAAATCAAACCAAATGAATGCCATACCCAGTATGTCCAGGGCTTGACTGGTGATACTAAATCTTTATTGGATAGATATTTGGCATTTTATAACTTTATATTAAATCTTTGTTGGATAGATATCAAGCACTTTATAGATATCAGGACCCTTTCTCAGAAGACACAGTTGAAGCTGGAGAAGAGCTGACATAAACACTAGCCAATAATTAAAATTACAATCATGCACATTAGTGGAGAATCTAAACATGAAATAGAACAGCAGATGACCTTGGAAACTCCTTAAAAATATAGGCAGAGAAAGAATCCAGCCACAGAAAGATCATACAGATGTAACAGCAGACCAAATAGCTAGACAGTTGCTGAAGAATGGAAAAACTCAAAATAAAAAGGTGCAGGAACAAGCCATCCAAACAAAGAACAACAGGAGGGTATTAAATACCTCTTTTGTGGTATCAGAATTGGAGGAAGCTATAAAACTTATGAAAATGAATAAAGCAGAAAGTTTGAGACAATAAGAACAGACTAGATAAAGTAATTTGGTCCCTGTACTATGGAGTGGCTCCTGCAATTGATGAATAACTGTAAACCGAGTTTAAGATCCCAAAATTGAGGAGACAGGCTAGAGTTGCTGCCTTACTGAAACTCAGCAAAGACCCAGATGATCCAGAAAAATTACTGATCAGGTTCACTCCTCTGCCTCTCTATAAGGCACTGGGACAGATGGAGGATGCAGAAGAATGGGCTGCCACAAGGAAGTTTATTGTCTCCAACATTATATAACATATATATGAACAATCAACCAGTCACCGGCAACACACACCTATTCACCTATAGATGATCTTTTGATGAGGTAGCAGGGAAGCGTATGGTAGCATTTGAAGAATTAAGATGATATGATACTATCAGCCATTTAAAACCCAATCCAAACAACATCCAAGTGTGTGCTTTCCACCTCCGAAACCGAGATACAAAAGAAGAGTTTAGAACATAGAACATAGAATATTAGAGTTGGAAGGGACCTTGGAGGTCTTCTAGTCCAACCTCCTGCTCAAGCAAGAGACCCTATGCCCTTTCAGATAAATGGTTGTCCATCTCTTTTTGAAAGCGATGGTGTACCCATCAGTTGGATGATATGTGGCAAGGGAACCAACTACAGCACTGTCCAACACCGAAGTATCTCAGTGTGATACTTGACAGGATGCTCTCTTTTAAACAGCATTGCCTGAACACTAAGGCTAAAGTTAGTTCAAGGAACAATATCATCAGGAAATTGATAAACTACACATTGGGAGTTCAACCATCTATGTTACGCACATCAGCTTTGACCTTGAGTATGTCTGTAACAGAGGATGCTGCTCCAGTGTGGGACACATCTGCACATGTGAAACAAGTTGATATTGCCATCAGTGAAATAGTACACTTAGTGACAGGTTGTCTCAAAATCACACCAATTGAGAAAATATATTCTCACTGGCATTGCCTCACCTAAGATCAGAAGAGAAGTAGCAGCAGATGCTGAGAGGAATAAGCAAGAGAATGGTCCTTGATATCCTCTGAATAAACATATGCCCCAAGCCCACTAACTCAACAAACATTTGAGGTTACACAAGAACAAAATTGAATTAAAAGATGGAGGAAGAAGACCATTGAGCAAGAAATAACATTAAAGGAGGATATGGCTGAAGGATTGACCTCCCTTTTACTTCTTGGAGGGCCCTGAATAGGTTGAGTTGTAAATATAAAACCAATATGCCCAAGTGGAGGCTCTTAGTGGATAACAACATGCTATGTAAATGTGGAGAGACACAGAGCATGGTCCATGTGCTGGTATTTCAGCTACTACCAGAAACATATACCAATAATGATTTATTTTTGGTCAACAACAAAGAAGATGGCTTCATTCTGGGAGTTTAAAGTTTGATCTAGACACCAAAGAAGAAAAAGCTGTAACAATATATTTTAAGGAAGATAGATATATTTGGAAGATTCTAGATGAATGCTACAAAAATTATCTTGAGCACTATATTACACCATTATGTCAAAGATTTCATTTAAGGATAACATTCTTAACATGTTGCTATTTTTTGAAGAATCCCTGTATGTGTTGAGAATCCCTGTATGCAGTGCTTTTTTTGTAAAAAAAAAAAAAAAAAAGGTGAAAGAACTCACACATGTCATACAACCAGCCTTTTCTACCCTACAAGGTTCCATCCAAAAAAGGTGCCGGAACTCTGTTCTGGGCATTCTATGACAAAAAAAACCCTGCCTGTATGTATTCTGAGTAACGAAGATATATACAGAATATAAATACAGAACATAAATGTGTTTAGTGCAAATAGGGTACATGACAAAGATAATATACATTTTATCTCAAACCATGTTTTTAAAAAGGGCTCTTTTTTCTCCTTTTTTGCCTTCTATTGTTCTCTGATGGCATCTCAAAGAATTGTAATGTTGTGGTTAAAATAAATGAAGATTCCTAATAAAATTAGGTCAGAAAAACTTGGGATACAACAGGCTCTGCCATGATCATATCAGTTCTTTTTGTTGTTGATGATGTTGTTATGTTTTATGTTATATGTTATATTATGTTATTTATGTTACATTATGCATGATGGATGGGAAATTGCAGAAGCTGAGGTCCACACATCATAAAGCTGCTGAGTGAGAAACACTGTGTTATGCAATCTGCTGAGTTGGCTGAGTTCAGCTTAATCAAATGAGAGAAAACTTTCCTTGGACATAATGTTCCTTGAAATGGAACATCAGTATTAATACACAAAACAATTTCTATTATCTAAATAATCATAGTATGCTAATTTAAATTTTAAAATAAACTTTATTAATCAAAATTGATTGATTGCAAAAGAATGTTCTTATCAAAATGTTCTTTTTGCATGACTGCTGCATGACTGTCAGGATTACAAGAATATTGATAGAGAAATATCCCCCCAAATTCTCTAGGCCATCATATCTTGCCTTGGAATATCTTGTATCTCTGACATTCCCTTCAGGCTCTATCACCAATGCAACCTATTAACCCTTTGTTGTCTGTCCATAATTCACTCTGTAACAATAGAATGAGAAAATCATATTTAACATTTATCATTGCTAAAATACGACAACTATGACACTGTAGTCACCGCTTACCAGGCATCTAGACAAACAGATTGGAAATGCATCTTCATTTCTAACAGGATAAGTTCAAGTCTGCATGCTCTGCCCTGGTAAATAAAAATCTGTTCTGAATTACATTGTGTGTTTTCTGCTGAATTGTATGCTTACTTATACCTGTACCATTTTATTATCAATGCACCTCTAGTAACATTATTGTGACTGCCTTTTCATCCCCAGAGAATGTGAATTTTCCAGCTTCACCTGGTTTTCGAAGTGATCTCAAACTCTTTCAGATATTTTTTTTCTTAAGAAAATAAAGGAATGCCAAGACTACAAAATAAAAATAAAGTGTGGCCATTGATTAAATGAGAAAGCTGCACCTGAACTTCTGCTGGTGGAAAACCTATATCTGTAGTCTGTGCCATTCATTGTAAGGTTTGGTTCTGAATTTGGCATTGCATGAGAAATGCTTCCATCCAGTGGTGGGATTCAAATATGTGAATAACTGGTTCTCTGTGTGGATGCCACTTCCAGAAGTCCATTCTGGGCCCGGGCAACAAAAATTAGCTACCGGTTCTGCCGAAGTGGTGCGAACTGGCTGAATCCCACCACTGCTTTCATCTGAAGACTAAATATGACCATCCAGTTTTGAACGTAATCAGCCTACCTCTGAGCATCATGCAGGAAAAAAAAGCTGGTTTGTGAATTACTTAATTGCAAAACTTAAAAAGTAATTAATTTGTAGACATCATATATTGCATTCAGTGCTGAGAATAGGTACGTAGCGTTATGACCGCCGTCACCTATGTCATCAGTATTTGAAGTATTGATAGGATTTCAAAGTTGAAAATTCAATGTAGTAGAGCTAGGGCAGCTTCAGAAAGCTGTTTTTTAATGAAGTCTTCCTCATCAGCTTGTTTTAGTTTGTTTTAAATGGAGGATTGAAACTATGCTCAAAAAAATCTGTCAGTTTACTATTGTACTTGGCCAAAGTTAACAATCCATAAAATATCATCTAACAGGCACCAAACATCCGCTAAGCATTGTTCATAGACTTTCTTTTGTCAGGTGATAAGAATTATGTAGAGAAATCTTTAATATTGAATTGAATTATATTAACTATTATCACTATAGTAGGGAAAGTAAAGATGAATGGGTATAAGGCAGTGTTACCCAAACATTTTCCTTCATTTCTCCAAACTGCTTATTATCAATTCCTTATTCAAATGTTCCTGTTATGGTTTGGTTAAAAAAAACACTTTAAACCAATTTGGGGTAATTTACCCAGATTTGGGAAGCACTGGTGTAAAGTCTCTGCATTTTGGATCAAAAACTAAAGAAAAACAAACAAAAATGATTTAAATTAATCTGCACTGAAACAGATATACAAACTTTTGGAAACAGGCCATACATAGGTAAAGACAACAAAGAGAACAAAGTCAGGGCAAAAATGAAGTTTCTAATGGAAATTTTAAAAATGGTAGATTCAAGATAAGTGAGTAAAATGATTCTTAGGAGACACAGTCCATATCACTGTTAATAGTAGTATCAGTGAGAGTCCATTCTACATCTATCAATACTTTTTGAACAACACCAGAGGTTTTCAGTTCACTGCAGCACAGGAAAAAAAAAACCTTCTGGCCCACCAGGCCTTTTCATCTGACTTAAAGAGCTAGACAGATGACCAAATACCTCTTACTATCAATCTGCAAAATTAATCCCCACTCCAATTCTTTTTGTGGTCCAAAATAGGAAGAAAATTGCTTCATTTCTTCTCTTACTTAACAGAAAGTGATCTTTAAGCATATCTGAGTAGAAGATGGCTAGAGGGTGAAAAGGGAAGGTTTGGGCTCAGTACAGAAAATCTGCTCCTTGAAGCCAAGTATTGTGGGAACATTCTTTGGACAGCTTGTTTATCCACCTCCACACTGTTAGTGTGGACAGATCGCTGATGCGCACAGTGAAACCAAAATAGATCCATTCTGTTCAATAGCCAAGGAAAGCAACAAACAGAGTCTGCCTTGAGTACTGCTTCACAAGATACACCATTGATATACAGATTTAGAAGGAAGTATTTTTTCTAGTCTGACCTAACCTGAAGTGGTCCTATTAAAAATGGTAAAGAATCACGGGGGGGGGGGGGTGTTAGTAAATGGAAAGGTATTTAACGTTCCATCCATTCCCTTTCATCCTTACTCAAGCAGTCAGTTTGCTTGTTGCTGGTGGCATCCCAGTTTTATTTTATCAATTTATTTTTTCTCTTCACTTTTTAAATATAAAATTATTGAATTGCATTGTTCACTTTATTTATAGATAACCTTTTCTTTGTTCCTGGATATATTGAAACTAGCCTCTCACTTTTCATGATATATTGGGACACTATATTTTGTTTGGGTCCTAATTTGCATGTTACTCTGTTCCTTAGTTTTATGTCTGCCATTTAGTTTTCAGATTATTTTCTTTCACTAACCCCATAACATATATTACAGAAAGCTAATTTTGGAATTCACTTTGTTAGGATTTCTGTTAACTCAGAGTTATTTCAACTTTGCTGAAAAAAATTCTCTAATGCTTGGGCATATAAGGCAACTCTGAGAGAGAGGGGGGGAGAATTGGGGGGAGGAAATTACAAAGTCCTAATTCCTACTTGACTTGAGAACTAGGTATCTGTGAAATTGCTTGCTGTAAATAGATCTGCCTAGAGAAGGCACATCCATAGAGTCTACCATTGAGAGTTTCCATGACACACAAGACATAGCAAGGAGACAGGCATTTTCTGTCAGAGCTCTTATGGAATAGGATCTGCTGCTTCCTCACAGTTTACATTCAGAGAGCTTATCGTTGGTTTAGGACATTTGAAGATAGACAAGTTGATGGAGAATGTTCCTGGCAAGTATGTTGAAAGTGGTTATTATATTTTTGATGCTGGACTGTATACTGAGTGGATACATTTTGTTGATATGGTTTCTACTGCTTCTTTTAAGCCATTAAATTCTTCCAAATGAAAGTACTTGAAATAAAATGAAATAAAAGTACTTGAAATAAAATGAAATAAAATAAAATAAATGTAGTGATCCTACAAATATTGTATGATTATATAGTATGACTGATGTTTTTGTCTGTCATGTCCATCAATTTTCTTTCTCAAATTGTCTCCCTCCCTCTCTTTCTGTTTGTCTTTTTCCCCAAAAAAATTTTTTGGGGGGATTAAACCAAACAGCTAGCTACAGTGGAATTTCATTTTAATCCCTTTGCATCTGTCATCCCCAGACACATATGATTTCCCCACAAATGACAAGTAACTATTCACACTGTATTTTAGTAAAATCCATAGTTAGGCATTTTGTAATTTACTGAAGAAATGGCATCTCTCAGAACTTAATGTTTCTAAAACATAATAAGGAAAAATCAGCTAAGTGTATTACAACAAAAGCCTGATATTATAACTGTAAGATTTGAAAGAAAAAGGCTGGCCTTCAAATCTATTGGAGCGAATAAGCTATCTTGAAAAGAGCTGGTAGGCTAAGATAAGAACCTTAGACATAATTGAAACTTTTGGACAAAAAGAGCAATAGCAATAGCAATAGCACTTAGACTTATATATCGCTTCACAGTGCTTTACAGACCTCTTTAAGCAGTTTACAGAGTCAGCATTTTGCTTCCAACAGTCTGGGCCCCCATTTTACTGCCCTTGGAAGAATGGAAGGCTGAGTCAACCATGAGCCGGTGAGAATCGAACTGCTGGCAGTCAGCAGAATTTGCCTGCAATACTGCATTCTAACCACTGCATCACCATAGCTCTTAATTATTATTAATTATAATAATATAATTAATTATTGCTCTTAATGAGAATGTGTTATAGGATAAATAGATAACTGATTTGTAAATGATAGAAAAAATATTGAAGTGAGAGGTTGAATTGTTTTTCCTTCCTATGTTGAGAAAGGTAAGGCAAGGCAAAAACTAGAGTGTATTTCTTTGTATACTACTGCAAATTTTAAAATGGCTGAGGGCAGAGAGGGAGTCCTGAGAAACCTTATAGAATTCCTAGATCCTTATTATTCAAAATGGAGTAAATTTAATTGCTGATTAAGTCATACTTCTTACATTAATTATTGGAATTGTATCATTTTAAGATCATTTCACTTGCAATGAAAAGCTTTATTACAAACTGCAATGGCCTTCTCATTTAAAGGACTTAAGAGAATACAGAAAATAAATGGAAACATAACATTTAAGATTATTTTTTGGTAAAATAATAATTACACAAGTCACATGTCCTGACATTTGCTTTATGAATTATACTGTCTCCAGGGGGGGGGGGGAATCCCATTCATTGATAAACAGATTGTATAATCTGTCTGTGAACTGAATTTAACTTTATTAAAGCTTTATTATGTGCAACCCCAATAGTATTCATTTTCTTTTGAGCTTTGAGAAGTTCTATCTTAGGATCAGTCAGAAAGCTTGACAGTATTAGTAGAAAATTGCTCAGCAGGTGATTTATTGTTCTGAGAAAATATTTCAGCTGGTGGTTTAATTTAATGATAAGACATAATAATGAAATTTAATTCTTCTCTATGACCTTCACGTTACAAATATATAAGGCAGGAGGATAACACAGCTTAAAAGAGGTTTGCATTATAGCTGTCTTGTTTTTCAAGAAGATTACTTCAGTGCTGCTATCACATTTAATATCAAATATGGTTATATTAATACTTATTCATAAACAAACTTGGGATTCCTTATAAAAGTATTATCCAAAGAGAATGTGCAATTGCTCTTTCAAAATGCTAAGATTAGCACGTCATAGCAATAAGACAGAAAATGAAAAGAGAGCAGAAATGAAAAAGTCAAAAACTATCATGTACAATTTTGCTACATAGACTATTAGGGAAGTATTGTTTTCACAAACAACAACAACAAAACAACAACAAAAAGTTTTCACAGAATCATACTGTAAGGCTATGATGCTGATCCGAATAAAAACCAACAGTATGTTTGTACTAGCCATTTTTCTTCCCCTCGGTCTCAACTCCCATTGTCCCCAGTCAGCAAAAACTAGGAAGCCTATTATGGATTAAGAATTAAGTACCATAAAATCATAGCACTTGGCTTGCACAAATGTTATGACATTAAAATGCAAAGCATGAGTTATGATGCTAGTACATATGGGGTAGAAGATTTTGCACTGTGATGTGACACATGTTTTATCATTTACCCGATTCCAGATATTTATGCTTGCCTGTAGGCTTCTTGAAATCTCTTGGTTGTGAGCTGGATTGGTCACATAAATTCTTTATATATTATGTTCAAAAACCTATGGTGATATTATGATTAGATGTTGGGCTGATTTGCTTATTAGATAGAGATCTCCTGATCTGGAATATTCGTTTATATAATATAGTATTCTTGTTTTATTATTGAAAATTTTTAAAATTTTTACAATATAACTCCCCACCTCCCTCATACCCCACCCTTCCCCACCCCCCTCCCTTCCCCCCGACTTCCCAGAGCTACACACAGGGTTTACAATACAATAATTATATTCTGTCTTAAATTATATTATCCTTAAGTTAACAATTCTATAACCTCCTTTAGCTCTCTTCTAAACTGACATATTAAACATCATTATTACAAATTATTTAATTTTAATAAAATATACTACATTAACAATCACAAATTTACTCAAAAACCAAATGAAACTTTTTAGTTCCATATTTCTTTTCTATATAATCTATCCATCTTCTCCAAACCAGTATATATCTTTCTTGTGAGTAATCCTTCACATA
>NW_015386937.1:543160-544564 GCF_001527695.2 Protobothrops mucrosquamatus
AATCTTCAGGTTGGCAGGACAAAACCAAAGCTAATTCTGTTATGATTTCCTCCTGCAATTTTTCTTGAGCATTTTCAGACAACCCTCTTATTCTCAACGCATGTTCCATTTCTCTAAATTGTGCCATAAGAATCTCATTCTGATTTATATCAGTGCTTTCTTCCACTTTGCCCATTCTAATTTCTAAAACTTCAATATGTTCCTCCGCCTCTTCCACCCGCACTGCAACACGATCTACATTATCAGCCAAAGCTTGCAATGCAAACACTATATCATCTCTCATCTCAGCATTTTTTTCTTCAAGTTTTTTCTCAAGTTTCTCCTCAAGTTTCTTTTCAAACTGTTTAACAGTGTCTTTTAAAGCATCTTGTAAATCTTTCAGTGTTAAAGCTGGCAGTGGAGGAGAGGGTGGAGGAGTAGGTTTTGTTTGCTGTGATATCTGTACAGCTGGAGAAGAAGAGCTCAAGCCTTTCTGAGGAGGAGGAAAATTTCCCCACCTCTTTGAAGCCATTTTACTTTCACTACCCTTCTTCTCAAATTTAATTTATATAATACAATGTCCCATAAAGTTCTTCTTTTTTTAAAACTGCCACAAAAAAAAGTAAAAACAGATATTTTGTTCACCTACAGTCCAGTAACTCTATAACAATAATAATCCAGCAGAAAGTGAAAGCCAAAGTGAAAGTCCTCAATAAGTGAAAGTCTCTATTAAAGAGCAAAACGCCCTTCCGTGGCCATTTTTTCCTCTTTTTTTCTCCTTCTTAAACTTTAATCTTGATGGAGAAGTTATTAAAATCAGAGCTGAAGGCTCTTATCATGCCTCTCTCAAGCACCTGGATCACTCTGTCTGCTCCAAAGTCTACTCACGATCTCCATTAAGCAGAGGATGAGTCCGTGTCTGGCTTCGTTCTTGGAACGGAGGCAGCCCAAAGCGCGGAGAAAAGTCCCTGACTCCGGGGAAACTCACCTCCACCCCCACAGCTATAAAACTGTGGAGCTCAGGAGTTCTACCCCTATCAGAGAGACTCTCCCCCCTCCCCTTTGCCCGGGGAAGGGGATTCAAGCCGCGGAGCAGCTGTTTGACGCTGCTCCTGCGGCTTTTACGCGTCCTCGGGGCAGGCGGCGAAAGGAAAAGCCGCCATCGGCACAGGAACTCAAACCGGAAGTCTGTCAATATAGTATTCTTGTTAAATAAGGATGAGGAAGCTTATAACTATTTGTTGACCATTATGTAAGGGGAGGAGAGTTGATCAGTTTTTATTTTATTTTATTTTCAGCATTCAGCTTTGGGGGCGGACTTTTTATGTTGAATGTTAAACTTATTTGATATTTATGTCATTTTCCCTCTTTTTGTGTATGTATGTGTGTGTGTGTGTATGTGTGTGTGTGTGTGTATGTGTGTGT
>NW_015386937.1:547396-594268 GCF_001527695.2 Protobothrops mucrosquamatus
CGATGGGGAAGGATCATGAAGGTAGAAGAGGGAGTGATGGTGAAATGAAGGAGAGGGAAGGGATGGATAGCTTGGAGGGGAAGGATGAGGGGGTTGAAGTGGATGAGAGATGTAAGAAAGAACCCCAAGTGATCCCTGACGAGGGCAGCCGGGAGCCTCATAATGGTAAGCAGGGAAGGAAGGCAAAACGTTTACACGCAGGTAAAAGGAAGACAGGTACCGCGCAGGAGCGCATATACGCGGTCACGCGATCGCGCAGCCGGATGCAGACATTTGAAAACGCTATATAAACCCTCCCAAAAACCGCCTTAGCAACCCTGAAGATGTCAGGAGGGCCCGACGAAAGCTTGGTTGCCTATAATTTTTAACAATGTTTTACTGCTTTTAAATTGTTTTTAAACTTTTTAATTGCTTATAAATATTTTATCCCCTCTTGGTGATCGCAATTATTTCGACATAACATGGACATACGCAAGAGTCGGATTTTTAGCTCTATTTCTAGCCATATATATATATATATGTATATGTATATATTCAAGAAGATAATCTTGAGTATACCCGGGATTTGTATTTTTAACGTAATTAAGGACATATATATATGTACACACATACACACACACACACACACACACACACACACACACACACACACACACACATATATATATATATATATATATATATATATATATATATATATATATATATATATATATATATATATATATATATATATATATATATATATATATATATATATACATACACATACATATATAATCTCAGGGATTCAAGAAATTGCACTTTGATGACAAAAATTATGTTCTATTAAAAATAAGAATTCCTATGATTTTATGTCAGTACTAATTGTCATATACTTTTTCTTATTCCCAAGATATTAAACACATTTCCTTTGTACTAGATAGACATAATTTTGAGCTGTTTATTGCTTGATTTTTTTTTTATTTCAGCTTAATGAAATCAACAGCAGATGAGATGGAGCCAATATCATCTGAGAGAGGCATAGCAAAGTAGCCTGAGGTTGGTCCCCAAATGCAATAGTTTTGCAGAAACCAAAGCCATAGTAAATTCCTTCTAGAAATCAATACAAATAAATCAGACTGAATATAGCAAAGAACTTAAAATAATATTTGGAACAAAAGATCACAACAATATTGGAGGAAAAAGAAGACACAGTGTTGATATAGATCCAGCATTTGGAGAAGATAGTAGGATGGAAATACAGTAGTTGACCAGCTTAAAACCCAGCTCCTGTATTCCAATTTGGTTTCAAGAATCCTCTAAAAAGGGAGCTAATCAGAACAATTAACACAAGGACAGACCAACAGCTCAAGGTGATAATTAAGGAGTATCTGGTTACTCTGAACAAGTTCAAATCTAGTATATATTGAAAACAAAACAATGATGAAAAATGATGAAACATGCCTCTCAATATTAGATATTAGTATGCAAATCATGTAGCTTGCATCAGGATGTTGCAACACACATTTGTCATTTCATTCCTCAGACCCTACCCCTAAACAGCTATAAAACTCTCAAAGATCAAGTCATTATTTGAGATTCTTGAAGAAACGTATGACATCATCTCAGAGACTCTTTTTGTGACCTTTGAAAAATTATGATAGATAGGCATTGTGCCAGAGAACTAAGCTTATGGAAGGATATAAATACTGTAATAGAAAGCCACAGATATTGTCAATAGAAAGTTTTATTGAGGCTAATGGAATGGTAGTAATGATGACAATGCTAATAAATCTATATTTGTACTTCATTGGTTTTATAAATGACAGAAAATAAAGATTACATAGAACTTGTGATAATATATAATTTGATGTTTATTTAGAAACAAATGTTATTTTAAAATATTTAGAATAAATATTATAGGAAAATTATTAGCATAGAAATGTGTTCTCGGACAGTTTATCAATTTTTGCTACCTGCTTCCACTTTTGCTTGATGTTTTAATTGTATTTAAAAAATAAAATAATTAATAAAACCAAAACAAATAATTCTTGGACTGTACAAAGCATTTACTCTTGCTGACTAATACTATGTTTAGATTAAAATGTGGTAGAAAAATGGGGTAAGATAGAGAAATGTGGGTTAGACAGCATCACCACCAAATGGATTCTTAGCTGGCTGACCGGCCCTACTCAGTGTATGGTCCTCAATGGAACTGCATCTACATGGAGAGAAGTGTGTAGTGGGGTGCCCCAGTGCTCTGTTCTGGGCCCAGTGCTCTTCAACATCTTCATCAATGATTTGGACGAGGGGATAGATGGGGAACTCATAAAATTTGCAGATGACACCAAGCTGGCAGGAATAGCCAACACTCCAGAAGATAGGCTTAAGATACAGAAGGATCTGGACAGACTTGAACACTGGGCGCTATCTAACAAAATGAAATTCAGTGGTGAAAAAGGTAAGGTTCTACATTTAGGCAAGAAAAGTCAAATGCACAGGTATAATATAGTGGTAACTTGCTCAACAGTAGTAACTGTGAGAGGGATCTCGGAGTCCTAGTGGACAATCACTTAAATATGAACCAGCAGTGTGCTGCAGTTGCCAAAAAAATCCAACACAGTGCTAGGCTGCATTAATAAAAGGATAGAATCAAGATCATGTGAAGTGTTAATACCACTTTACAATGTGAAGTGTTAATACCACTTTACAATGCCTTGGTAAGGCCATACTTGGAATACTGCATCCAGTTTTTGGTCACCACGATGTAAAAAAGATGTTGAGACTCTAGAAAGAGTACAGAGAAGAGCAACAAAGATGATTAGGGGACTGGAGGCTAAAATATATAAGGAACGGTTGCTGGAATTGGGTATGTCTAGTTTAATGAAGAGAAGGACGAGGGGTGACATGATAGCAGTGTTCCAATATCTCAAGGGTTGCCACAAAGAAGAAGGAATCAAGCTATTCTCCAAAGCATCTGAAAGCAACGGATGGAAACTAATCAAAGAGAGAAGCAACTTAGAACTAAGGAGAAACTTCCTGACAGTTAGAACAATTAACCAGTGGAACAACCTGCCTCCAGAAGTGGTGAATGCTCCAACACTGGAAGTTTTTAAGAAAAGACTGGACAGCCATTTGTCTGAAATGATATAGGGTTTCCTGCCTGAGCAGGGGGTTAGACTAGATGACCTCCAAGGTGCCTTTCAACTTTATTATTATTATTATTATTATTATTATTATTATTATTATTATTATTATTATTATTATTATTATTATTATTATTGTTATTGTTGTTGTTGTTGTTGTTGTTGTTGTTGTTGTTATAACCTGGACCAAATCCTTGTAGAATAAAGTTTCCTTCTCTAAGATGTCTATCATATTCTTTTTTTCTCAAGGGATTCTCGGCCTTATTAGTATCCATGAAGAAAAAGTCCCAAACTTGACTTCTTAGGAGTTGTAAATTTATTTGGCACTCTTATTTCAGTTGCGCTGGGAGGGTTATATTCAAACCATCATCATAATAAAAGCTGGTGTCAGATTTATATTCCAGAGCTCAATTAAGTTATTTGCGTTGTCCAACATTTATAAAGTTGACATAGTGAGTTGGTGATTTTTTACACCCAATTATATCCTGTATAATTAATATCTTTGGACCCTATCAGATTTATGGTATAAATGATATTCTGTATGGACTTTTCAAAGATTACTTTGACGACAGACTCCAGTTCAGAGTTAAACATCTTTGTATCTCCCTCTAGTGGTCAAATTTATTTATTTATTTATTTATTTATTTATTTATTTATTTATTTATTTATTTATTTATTTATTTATTTATTTATTTATTTATTTTTCTAGCCAATCAGAGTTCATGAAAATCAGAAAATTTTAACCACCACAACAAAACAACAAAGAGCTACAGATTATTTTAAAAGTAGTTAATTAAGACTACAATTTTTATCCTTACATTTCAAAAGAAAAAAAATACTCCATGCTTCCTTATTCTAGCTGCCACCAGCAACCCTCTTCCTTGTCATTTAACAATAAAGAAGTCTCAAAGATGGCAATAGTTTCAAAAAGGAGTGATAAGCTGTAATTAAAGAAAGCTTCTTTTAGCTAGTAGAGATAATAGTTTCATGAATTACTTAAGAAATAAATGGCACAGCTTATTGTCCATTTGAAAAGTAAATTCCAAAACTGCTGTTTTATCCTACAACGATTTGATTTCAGCACTGCCCCCCAGCTTCAGCTCACAAGCTATTTTGAAGCACGGCTTCTAAAATTGCTTGCAGACTGTTGCTGTTATTGGAGGATCTTGAGGGATGATTCTGGGACTCTCCCTAATGCATGAAGGTCAAATAAACGAAAGGAAGCCTGTTCCTTCTGTTCTTAAGCTGAAAAAAAATGACAATCCAGAGAGAGGAGATTCTCTGAGCATGTCAGGTGCTCACCAAGTCTTCACTGGAAGTTATATTCTGTTTCTTATAATAAGGGAAAAATTAAATCAAGATGGCCTTTCATTTGCCAAAGTATTTGAACAAGATGCCATACATTTTTCTGAAGGCAGAAAAATCTACCTTTCAAATGTTATTTATGGTTTGTGCAAATATTTGTGGAATAGTACCTATTTTTATCTGCTTAAGTTCTTTTGATGCAGTCCATTTTCTCCATAGATTTACCAATATAATGACTGTGATTGTGAGATGGGAGCCATATAAATACGACATAAAAATAAATAATCTTTGAGATCAGCATGTCAATAAACCTCCAGATGTTGTTCATTGCAATTCTGGAAGCCATTGCCAACAGGATCAATAATAAATGAATTATTCTAGGACATGCAGCTTGATTGTATCTGAAAACCTTCGTTTCCTGCCTTGTCACAACTAATTCTGTGCAAAATCTGATTAAACAAATAATGTCATACCATTTACAAGGGTCAAGAACCTACCATATTCTAAATGTAATAACTGCATTTACTGTACCTACAGATGGAAAATACAGAGAATATGGGCTAAAGGGAGTTAAAGAAAAAAAATGCTGAATTCAATTTTGCTAATAGATGGGTGTCCTTCTAAATACTGTAAGAGAACCATTACAGTTTATAGCTGAATGAGGAATTAAAAGTCTCTACCTATCTGAATAGAGTCTATGAACCAGAGCTAACTCCAGCTGAGAATTTATTAAACAAAATCCGTTCCATCCAGCTGAATTTGCTGCTTGTAGATGC
The DNA here is from genome assembly GCF_001527695.2 of Protobothrops mucrosquamatus. Classification (NCBI taxonomy): domain Eukaryota; kingdom Metazoa; phylum Chordata; class Lepidosauria; order Squamata; family Viperidae; genus Protobothrops; species Protobothrops mucrosquamatus. The sequence goes on from NW_015386937.1 coordinate 552,606, forward strand.
TCTGAGAACAGGGCTGTGTTAGTCTATGGTAGCCAAACTTTAAAGTATCTGGTGGTGTCTTTCAGGACCAAGAGATTTTAGCTAAAGGCATAAGCTTTTGTGAGATGTAACTCATCACAAAAGCTTATTCCTTAAAATAAAATGTGTTAGCATAAACCTGCTATGAGCCTGTTTATGAATTAAAAAACCATATTCAATCCTAATTAAAAACAGAAAAGATGATAAAAAGTCTGATTACTAATACAACGTAGCTTCATATTCATACAGTTGAATTTGAAACTGATGCAATGGGATATTCAGCCTCAGTATATTGAAAAGGAGTGACCCAAAGATCAAACAGTATATTTTTTCCATTCAGGAAGGAATCCAGTTTGAGACAGTCAAATAAAACAAATGCCATATTTTCTTTCCTGCTTCTGCTCCATTATCATGATCATCATCATCACCAATAACAACAACATTGTCCTTTAAACTTTGTACCCCAGTTTCTGCTGTCTGAAAATAAATACTGGAAATACATGCAGTGCTGTGATCAGTAGCTCCCAAATGCTTTAGAAAACACCCATAAAATGGTTTTCACTATTTTATGTTAAAAATATTACTCCCACCTCAAGTATATAAAAGGAATTAGATCAGCAACAAGCAAAAGGAGTTATTTAATTCCTGAAATGGTACCTAATGTATTGTGCCTAGATTTTATAAGAAAAAAACCCCACACATTAAAGCTAATTATCTTCTTCCATTATATTTGCAGACACCTTGTCTTTTACCATTATACTATCTAACATTGCTTACATATAAATAGGATTCTTCCCTCTTGCTCATGCTGTTTAATTTTACTTGACGTTATAATCCTTTTCATCATACAAGCCAATTTCTTAATTATTTATTGTGATGTCGCAAAAATATTGTGAAAGGATTGATTACAAAGCATTTCGTTTACATACAATTATGACTGGTGTTTTATATATTATATAAGGAGCTAATGTAAGAATGTCACAATCTTTAGAAACCACACTAAGATAATAAACACATAAAGAGTGCATAGTTCAACTGTTATGGAGCTGAATTTTTAATCTTGTATAAAATTATTTTATGTACATACAATATGTTAATACTTTTGTGAAATTGCTTACTGAAGTTTCACATTTTTAAATGGAAATTGATGAGAAGTAGCCTTGGAAAATTGTAACGAACAAGATGAAATCCACTACACTCAAGTAAAGGGATTATATTTTTCAAGCAGGTTATATTTGGCCATGAACTTAGTTTGCTTGCTCTTGGTCTCTAGATTTTGGGGTCCTCCTATCATAATATCTGCTGTGTTGATTGATCCAAGAAAGTTGATGTGCTCCTTGTACCTTCAATCAAAAAAGACCTCAGAAACACACATTTTCTCTGCTGTACAACCTGCTCCCCTGGAATGAGATTTCCTCCAAGATCTAGATGGCCCTAATGGAATTTCAGAGAGCCGTGAAGACCTGGCTGTTCAGAAAGGCTTTTAATAAAGGTAATTGAGGCTTCTTCTGGGTAATAGGGGTCACTTCAGTTGTTTGTGCCATCTTTTGTTCTTTGTTTTATCATATTATTTTATTGTCATTTCTGTTTTTATCTGCATACCATCCAGAATTGGGTAATATAAAAATTTAATACATAAATAAATTTGAAATTAAGAAAATTTCCCCCAAGTTACGGTTTAAGAGAAAATTGGTCTAAAATGTTTTACAAATTGTAGACATAGAAATATCCATCCATCCATCCATCCACCCATCCAACAATTATTTTGAATAAATGTTGGAATCCCCAAAGAAAAAAAGGAGCTGTATTTCTGAAATGAAAGCATCAATCACCTGCTTTGAGAGCAGTAAAAATATTCTTCTAATATTATTAAACCAAAGGCCCTGCCCTTTCACTCACGATTGAAAAATGGTATCACTGACATTTATTTTATGTGTTATGACATGATTTTATTATATGTGATAGTTATGCAAAAATATCTCAAAAGTATTTTAATTAGTATTTTATGTTTATTTTATTTTTATACTTTAAAAGGATTTAAAGAGATCCTAGAAACACACTTTAATGTTTAATATAAATCATGTTTTGACTAGCTTGCAAGAAATTGGAAAGCAAGGCTTCTTAATAATACAATTCCTATATTTTGTGCAATATCTGGAACATTAAAGCTCTGCTTTTCCCAAAGCTCACTACAATATAACTTTCCAGAAAGTTAGTCTCTTTAAAACATCATTCCTGTCAAACCTTAATGAAGAAGAATTTTATCCAACTGCTCATTATCTATTATCCAAGTACATCTTGTTCTGTTTCTTACCCAATGTTAAAAAGGAGGGTGGAAAAGAAACTATATATTGACCAGGAGCCACCACTGAAATTTTCATTAAAACTACATTGAGTCTGCACCTTTTCTATCAACTACTATTTTTTTTTCTAATCATGAAATTAATATATCTTAATTTCATTTTTTCCTGCTACATGCAAACAGTACAAAAGTGGTTTCCAATCAGCATTAAATTTAATTAATGTCTTTTCTCTAATCAAGGCTATCAGTTTAGCCATCTCTGCAGGCTTCGTCATCTTGACCATCCATTCTGTTGTGGGTAATACCAAATTTCTCCACTGCTCTGCATATAAGGGTCTTGCTACAGTTATCATATATCAAAACAAAGTTAAATGAGTTTGTTCCAACTTTTCATCAATCAGTATCAAAAGAAATATCTCTGGCTTCAGTTTTATATTAATCTTGAAAATCTTCTGCATTAATGTCCCGTGGATGCTCTTTTCCCAAAGACAAACTGGACTTTCTTGGTTTTTTTCTTTGAAAACATTTCACTTCTTCTCCAAGAAGCCTCTTCAGTTTATAACTATAACTGAAAATTGGAAATTGTTCATTTATATTGCTTTTTTTCTTTCTGCGCCTTTGACTTTGTTCTTTCTTTACTTTTTTTCTTCTCTTTATTTTAAATATTAGTTTCTGTTGCTTTTAATCTTTCTTGCTTAAAAACATTATTAAAAAGAAAGTATATGTGTGAGTCCCAATTGGTTAATCCAACATACAGGTAGTCCTTGACTTACAACCATTTGTTTAGTGACCATTCAAAGTTAAAAAGGAACTGAAAATAGTGACTTATGACTGGTCCTCACACGTACGGCTATCACAACAGTCTCACAGTCATGTGATCAAAATTTGGGCCCCTGGCATGTGTTCACAATGTTTGCAGCATCCCAGGGTCATGTGATCGTCATTTGTGACCTTCCCAGCCAGCTTTGACAAGCAATGTTAACATGTGAATTCACTTGATGACTGCATGATACAATTAACAGCTACAGTGATTCGTTTAACAACTGAGTCAAAAAAGTTGTAAAATCGGGTGAGACTCACTTAACAACCACCTTACTAAGCAATAGAAATATCTGTTCCAATTGTGGTAGTAAGATGAGGAGTACCTGTACATTGTTGAAACTGAAAAGCTTGTCTTTGTCTACCAGGTGCATTTTAGTGAATATTATGTAAATTTAATGCAACAGTGTACTGTCAACAAGGAGCATATTTGCTGGCCATAATAAATAATTTTGCTAACTGTTCTACCATATATATTGTAAGAACCTGTCCCAGCTGTTCCCTCAGGAAAGCAAAACTCTTGACTCCATTACGGTTAATCAAAAAAACTTGTGCAAAGTGCAAAGTGATTCTTTCATTTTCCCCCAAACTCAACCCCCCTGACCAGTCCACCAGCAGCCAATATGATGCCGTAGAGATGTTATGAGAACACTGAGGTGCTGGGTAGATAACAGGTCACTCTCAGGGCATGATGACCTTGGGACCAGGCTGGAACTGGCTGGGAAGGAGTCTGCTTCTTCTCTGAAGACAGAGGCTCTTCCTAATTCCCAAGCAGTTACAGCAGAAGTGAAGCCTGCAAAGAATGGCAGAAACCTCCCTCCCCCCTCCCTCCAACCAAATGGCAGGACACATGCATGGTGGACCAGACATATATGCATGCTTTTAATAATTACTCCAGAAATGCCTGGCCAAACTTCTATAGCGAGCACTTTTGAGGATCCTATTCAAATAGGCCCATTCTATGATTCCAAGAAAAAGATTAGTGGTCATAATTTAATTTACTTAACTTTATCAAGACGTACCTGGATATCTGGAAGGACTTTGTTGCCTTAATCCCTATTTTCATGTGTACACTGTACATTTGCATACACAGCACGATTTTTAGTTGTTATTGTTAAAATAGTGAAACACAGAAGAAAGTGTCTACAATGAATAATGATAAGAAAATAAGAAAAATAATTACATTTTAATGGTTAAAACATAAAGAAACTCAAAGAATAAAAAGTTCTATATAATTATGATAAACCTCTGCTTGAAATCAATTCAGTCAATCACCTGATCATTATATGTGGATCATGTGCCATTGAACTGAAAGGTTTTTTTAAAAAAATAGAGAATAAATATATATCTTAGACCAGTGATGGCGAACCTTTTAGAGACCAAGTGCCCAAATTGCAACCCAAAACCAACTTATGCATTGTTGGCTGTCAGGTGGGCATGGCCCATTGGCTGGGCGTGGCCCATTGGCTGGGCGTGGCTGCTGTGGTAATGGCAGACTGGGTGGGACTAAAAAGTTCAATCAATTCCAACTTTGCAAGAACTTTTTTTCCCCCGCGAGTTGAAATTGATTGATTGAACCTTTTTTTTTTTGCACATGGCGGTGGAGGCCTAAAGTGAAAAGGTTTTATAAAACCCAGCTGAAGGCCTAGGACTGGGGCAACAGCGCGCGTGCCCACAGAGAGGGCTCTGCATGCCACCTGTGGCACACGTGCCATAGGTTCGCCACCACGGTCTTAGACTGATTCCTTAAAATCAGGACAATGACTTTCTTTCTATTATGAAAATTATTTTCTTTGCCGTACTCCAGCTTTAACAAGTTGACAAATTCCTTATTTTAGAGATATCCAATACCATACTGAGATCCCTATGTAATTTTTCCCAAATTATATTAACCTGCAATAATTTGAAGCCCAAGCAAACCTATAACAGAACCAAACCATGTAAATTAAAGAACTTTCAAATGTCTTATATCAGCAGCATGGAAATTTAACATCCAACCATTTTTAAGGATTTTAATGGTTCAATAGACCCCAAATAACTACTTTCTCAAGAATTAATTTCATTTTTAAATCAGAAGTATATTGTACATTTTTAAATGCATGACCATTGATATGACAAAATTGGATACTCCTGTGCTACCTTTCATTTTAATTTTTAAATCCTTATGAAATTGAATTTTAGTTTCCATTCGGTGTCTTTTAGCTAAAATTGCAGGCTGCTAAAGCATTGGAGCCATACTGTTTAGTTAATATACAGTATGTTTCAGCTATCTATATTGCCAAGCATATGTTGAAGGCAAATTAGCATAAAAAAATAGAAAACTAGTCTCACACATATTCTGACTCTTATTCATAGGTTTTTTTTATCAATCTGAAACTTTCAAAAGAAAATCCAAGATTGAGTTGGGATAAATACTGGTTCAGATTAAATGTCATAGGGATTAAGTACAGAAAGAGATAAGCTATGTTTTATCTATTCAATGTGAATTTCAACTGCAGATGTGTGCACGTGTGTGCGCACACACACACACAGAGGCTTGTTCAATCCTGTAATCCAGCTTCACCAATATAGAAAATCATGCTTTCGTCTTTACCATTCAACTGTTAAGCAATTTATGTAAAGAGGCAGATAAAGTGGTTAGAAGAATGAACACAAATCACACAGCATCTGCCATGTTAAAAAAAAAATCTATCCCAATTGTCATATTTTATTTGTAACCATTCTGCCAACCAGCTCTTATTGTGCTTGGTGTTTTCTTCCACTATACTAACAGAACAGCATATTTCTAAAGGTGTGCATGGATATTTTAAGACTGAAATATTTCTCCAAGTCTGGACTGTGTAAGGCTATTCTTTCTTGGAAGAGTTCTGACTATGAATGGCCAGTTCTGAAGTTGAAATACTCAGTGATGGAATTCAGCCAGTTCACACCAGTTCAGCAGAACCGGTACGTAATTTTTTGTTGTCCAGGCCCAGAATGGACTTCTGGAAGCGGCATCCATCCAGAGAACCGGTTGTTCACATATTTGAATCCCATCACTGGAAATACTTACACAGAGAGAATACTTCTTGAATGGGAATCATGGCCCAGACTGAATATTTATTGCTATATAATTTTGGTGTAAATGGAATTTTTATGTAAATATAAATCACTGTAATCGTATAGTTGATTTCCATTCATGTTTTCCTTTTTAGAAATGGTGAAACAGCATATTTATTTCAGAGGTGGGCTCAGCCTATTTTCTAAACCCATTGTAAAATAATCTGCTCAAACCTGTAATTAACAATGGTTTGTTCTTCCATCTGAAGCTACTCTAGGGCCAGAAAGCAAGCAGGGTAGAAATAAATATGGAAGCTTTAGAGAGGAATTTGAGAAAGAGGGTCATTCTTGCTAAATGACTATTGACACATTACCATACAGACAATGCCTTCAAAGATGAATGCACAAAATCCTCAATTTCTATCTAAGCCCAGAGCAATATTTACTCCAGCAGCAAATCAGGAAACTTTCTAAAGTATACAGCACTTATTTTTCCTGATATGGTAAATTTTAAAGACACAATTAACTCCTTAATATGTCCATATCCTATCCAGACTCAAAGAGAATCTGGAAAGAAAGATACAATTCTTTGAAAGAAGTGTGATGTATGAGCACAACACTTCTTTCAAGGAATTGTATTTTTCTTTCCAGATTGCCTTTGAGTCTGGATAGGATATGAACATATTAAAGACAACAACAACAACAACAATAATAAAAAGTTGGAAAGGATCTTGGAGGTCATCGAGTCCAACCCCCTGCTCAGGCAGGAAACCCTACATCATTTCGTACCTGGAGGCAGGTTGTTGCACTGGTTAATTGTTCTAACTGTCAGGAAGTTTCTCCTTAGTTCTAGGTTGCTTCTCTCCTTGATTAGTTTCCACCCGTTGCTTCTTGTCCTGCCTTCAGGCGCTTTGGAGAATAGGTTGACTCCCTCTTCTTTGTGGCAGCCCCGTTATTTGTATCTTTTCTGAATAATTTCCAAAGCATGCCATTATTCCACATCTTTCTGTCTGGAAGGCATATAATAGGTTGTTGCTATGAGCGGTCAATAAAGGTCAAGATGGGCACCACAAGCATGCAACTGAAGCCCCACCCTTTTTTAACCTATGTAAAAAAGGGTGGGTCTTTAATTGTATGGTTGTAGTGACAATCCTGACTATTTTTGACCTCCTATAAAGATCCCTAGTTGCCACTTTCTATATAAAATTCTTTCAAACTTTTGAAAAAAATCTCCCTCCTCATTCTGCTTCTCTTAGGAGTAAATGTTCCCTGCTTCTCTCCTTGCATCAGCCTGGCGAGGGAGTCCAGACAGGAAGCATAACCAGATTGAGCAATGCTACTTTATTGTAAGGTTACATTAACAGAATCTTGCAAGTCTGAAAGTACATTTCTCCTCCATTGTCTTTACATTGCAGGAAACAAAGAAGGGTATGCACCTAAGTTGCCTCTAATCCAATGATCCCCAACCCCCAGGCCATGGTCGACTACTGGGCCATAGCCTATTCAGTGCAAGCAGCGGGCCAACACACATGCATGCATATGCAGCTCAACTTGCACAAGTTGAGCTGCACACACATGCGCGTGCACGCTGGCCCTCCACTTGTGCAAGTCAAGCTGAGTGCATGTGACTGTGCGCACCGACCCACCGCTGGTGTGACTTGTTTCCCCTCTCCCCCCATAGCAGGGCCACCAAGAGACAAAGGTTGGGGACCACTGCTCTAGTCCAACTGTCCTCCTGGCGATGGCTCTTTCCTGTCTCCCAAGGTCTTCCCAAAATACCAGAATGCCTTATGATACTGAATTGTCCTGTTGCTTCTTTATTTTCTTTACCTTTATCTAAACCTAATTTCAGTTTCTTGAAACCTTTCTTGAACAGTTTGATAGACTACAGGTAGCCCTCCTTTAAGCAAGCACAACTAAGACTAGCAATTTGGTCATTACATGAAACGTTACTAAGCGAAACCAGGACTGTGCTTATGATCTTACTTCTGCTTTCATTTGCATTACAGGCATGTGGCTGTCATAAATGTGAGGACTGGAAATACTTTTTCCATCACTGCAAACAGTTCTTGTGCAAGGCAGTTAAGTGAGGACTAGCAGGTTGACCTTTTCTAGGTTAAATCTAAATGAATCTTGTTGGAAAGAAAGGCTTCACATTTTTTTCCCCTCCCCGGTTTTGTATGCAGAGATAATTTCTGTACGGAGATAATAAAAGAGCACTCAATCAGGTGAGTTCTCATCTGAAGTGGTTCAGGCTAGATAACAGGTTTGCCACTTCTGAGGAGAATCTTTCCTTAAAGTTCCATCAGAGAAGGCGTTGCAGAAACCATCCTCCAGGCGCCATCTAGTGGTCAAAAAAGAAAGAGGATTGTCGAAAAAAAATATTACTGGAATACGAAGAAATACACACTAAGGAAGAAGATAGGAAACAGGGGAGGGGGAGCCCTTCCCAGGCAGCATCCCCAGAGTGACGCTCGCTTTAGAAAGCTCGTTCAAGTGGATTAAAACAAGACTGGTCAACAGGCATTGAGTCTCTGGGGCGAAAGGGCGGGGCGGGTTGCAAACGGCATAGATATTCGCGTCCAGAGGCAAATGGGTATTTTCAACTAGACGAAGAGGGGAAAAAATCGCAAAGTTTGAAAAACTGTGTTTTTGAACAATATGTTGATCGTCACCTTAGGGGAGACGAGGGGTGTCATTTAGAAAAGGCTCTATAAATTCTTCATTAATCCCCACCAGAAAGGGGAAGTATCCCAGAGCCCAAGGTCGGTCTGTGTTGACGCGCACTCTCCTGTTTGTGTGTGTGTGTGTGTGCGTATTGTCTGTGCGTGCGTGCGTGCGTGTGTGTATGTGTGTGTGAAGAGACAGAGAGAGATGGCTTTGAGAGTGGGGCAAAGAGCTACACGCGCGCGCGCGCTCACACGCCCGCAGCCCCTTTGCCTTGACGACCAAATCGGAGTAGGCGCCGTTTTGTAATTTTCTTTGTTTCTCTCCGGATCGAAGCCCCCTATTTCCTTCCCGCCACGACACAATCCGCTTTCTCCCTCTACTGACATTTTCAGGAAAAAGAAAAGCGGAGCAGCTGCCCGGGGAGGCATCACCCGCAGCAGCAGGGTGGGTTGCTCGCCTCCTCCGTGGGCTGCTGCCCGCTCTCAACCCCCGCAGCAGGAGCCTCGGCGGCAGGGAAGCCCTTGGCTCCGCTCTTCAAGGCATGCCGGGCACCCGTTGGAGCTGGGAGGAAGCTTGGCCCCGGCAGCCCAGCCCTCCGCCATCCGATCCCGGCAGCTCTCCTGCCTGACGAGAACCGCCGCCGCCGCCGCCGAGCTCTTTCCCGAGGCGGGGGGGGAGGAAGAAGAGGAGGAGGAGGAGGAGGAGGGAAGCGGCTGCATTGAGTTGCCACCAGACGGAATTGCGTCGCTCGCTGACCCCCCCCACCCGGCCGCCCGCCTCCCACGTCTGCCGCTGAACTTGTTGCCGAGGGGAGAGCAAGGGGGGCTGGCCAGGAGCCGCCTCAGCGCCTCCGCACGAGCGCCGCGGGAACCTCGGTCACTTTCAGGTCCCCTCCATGCCCAGCGAGCGCTCCGGCCGGACTTCGCCCTCAGGTAAGGCGAAGGGAGGGAAAGACGGCCGAGGGGGCTAGGCGCGTGGGCAGGTGGCCGGAGGTCCCCCCCTCGAGGCGGAGGCCTCTTGGACCCCCCCTTCCAAATGTTCGCCCCCTCCCCTCCCCTCCCTTTTTTTTCGGCTTATTCCGTCTCCACCGCCAGAGCTTTGGGCGCGCTGCCTCCAGCGGGGCAGCATCAAGTGGCGGGGAGAGTTTGAGAGGGCGCCGGAGCAGCTGGACAGAGGGGCGTCATTTGGGAGGGGGGGGCAGGAGCCAGTTCGATGTGTAAGAAGGGGAGGGGAAAGCTAAAGTGAAATGGCTCTCTTGATCCCTATCCTGGAATCTCCATCCCGCTCCCAAATCAGTCCTTTGTCCTAGCCGAGATTTCTGAACTAAATTCTTGCCTAGACCTTTTGAAGACCAAAATAATCTCCTTACTGGAAGTGCTCATTGTTTTATTTTGGACTGCATAAAGAGCGTTACTGCTTTCACACGTGCACGTGCATACCTGTGAAAGCAGTGGTGTTTGTGTGGTATACTCAGGCTCCATATCCTTAAGCTTTGTTCTCTAACACACAGACTTAGTCCCAATCTCCACCTATAGAATTCCAATATCTCTTTGGCCAGCAATGTTTAGGCTAAGGACTGTAACCCTCCTTTTCACCATCCCAGCTGCAAACATTGCACCTAAGGTCACATTTATTCCTAAATCAAATGCATTTGAACATTCCAACCCCAAAGTTTCTATTTTAGGATTCTTCTTATCTCCTCAAGACCAAGTCTCAAAATGTTTACTCCTCTATTAACCAACCACTTTGGCCATTCTCTCCTCCATCCTAAACCTCCCTTCCAGCTCCTTCTGAATTTTCATTCAGGATGAAGACCCTGACTTTTCCCTTGGTTATAGCTAATCCCCTTCATTAGGAACCTCCCTCCCAGAATTGTTCTTTTCATCCCTCCCTTTTTTTGCACGTTTCCCACAAGTGGTTGTTCTGTCCAGTTCAACTGGAAATTTGGATTTCCCCTCCCCCATCTTCCTGTTCAACCTTAATTTCTGCTTTTAAAAATTAATTTTCTTTAAGGAGACTTACAGGATTCTTTGTGAGCTAAGCTGTTTTTCAGCTTCTCTTTTCTTTATTCAATAAAAGCTTCCCTGTATCAAGTTGGAGTCTGCTAGTTCTCTGTCCCTCTGCCTTGCTTCTTTAGTACAAGAGCCTGGAAAATAGGAGTGTGTGGTATGACGTGATGATCATTGGGATAAAGGGAATCAACTGTGAATTGGAAAAGTGACATCTTCACACCTTCTGCTAAAATCCTATGATTTGCAAAGAGATGTAAGTAGACATCCTAGCAGGTGTTCTTTCTGTGGCACTAGCCTAAGTATTCAAGAAAGAAAGAAATCGATTTTTTCTTCTCTCTCAGTTCCCAAACAACTATTTGCAGCTGATGGTTGTAGTAGACAGGTGTCGTAGTTTTTCCCAGGAATCAGGAAAGAACAAATTATTGCTGAGCTAGGAGTTGTCTCTTGGTCTGATAAAATTGCTGACTGATTACCACTCCCTGGATCTGACAGGCTAGCTGATCTGCTCTTGCAGACAGTATATTTTTGCTGCATTTTTGTGCATGTTGATCTTTCCTGACTTCGGTTTATTGAGAAGGGAAGTGTTTGTGTTGATCAAAAACATAGAACAGCTTCTCATGCTCCACAGTTGGCTACCAGCTTAAAGTAAATATTTCAAATAGAGTTAAACAATGGGAGAGCCTCAGTTATTTGGGAAGGGTTAGAAGGGAAAGAAGATGAAAAAAATAGGGTAGATTTTCCTGTCATACATAAAGTGTGGGCTCCTAATCTCTTGCTACATTCTGTGTTCCCACCTTCCCCTTCATTTTAGAAGACTGGATTATTTCTAAAGAGACCACCCAGCAATACCACCAGCAGCTTCCATAATGGCAGCAGGAGTAGCAGCATGGCTGCCTTTTGCCCGAGCAGCAGCAATAGGATGGATGCCAGTGGCCTCCAACCCTATGCCAAACGCACCTCGGCAGGAGAGGAAACGTAGTCAGGATTCTCTGATTGTGCTGAATGTGAGTGGCACCCAGTTCCAGACCTGGTTGAACACCCTTGAACGCTATCCTGACACCCTTCTGGGCAGCTCAGAGAGGGATTTCTTCTACCATCCAGAGACACAGCAATACTTTTTTGACCGGGATCCTGATATCTTCCGACACATCCTCAATTTCTATAGAACAGGGAAGCTACACTATCCCCGTCAGGAGTGCATCTCAGCCTATGATGAGGAGCTGGCCTTCTTTGGTATTATCCCTGAAATCATTGGCGATTGCTGCTATGAGGAGTACAAGGATCGACGACGGGAAAATGCTGAACGCCTTCAGGATGATGCTGATCAGGATAATGCCAATGAGTGTCATCTTCCTTCCATGACAGCTCGAGAGAGGATGTGGCGGGCCTTTGAGAGTCCACACACCAGCACACTGGCCCTGGTTTTTTATTATGTTACTGGCTTTTTCATTGCTGTTTCTGTCATTGCCAACGTGGTGGAGACTGTGCCCTGTGGGATAACTCCTGGTGCCATCAAGGAGCTATCCTGTGGAGAGCGCTATGATGTGGCTTTCTTCTGCCTAGACACAGCCTGTGTCATGATCTTCACTGTTGAGTATCTCTTGCGCCTGGTGGCTGCTCCCAGCAGGTACAAGTTTGTCCGTAGCGTCATGAGCATCATTGATGTTGTGGCAATTATGCCATATTACATTGGCCTGGTGATGACCAACAATGAGGATGTCAGTGGAGCTTTTGTAACCCTGCGTGTCTTCCGGGTCTTCCGGATCTTTAAATTTTCACGCCACTCACAGGGTCTGCGCATCCTGGGCTACACTCTGAAAAGCTGTGCATCAGAGCTTGGCTTTCTCCTTTTTTCTCTCACTATGGCCATCATAATCTTTGCTACAGTTATGTTCTATGCTGAAAAAGGTTCATCTGCCACCAAGTTCACCAGTATTCCTGCTTCTTTCTGGTATACCATTGTTACTATGACCACCTTGGGGTAAGTGCATATGGTTTTATCTCTATCTAGGCAAAATATAGATAATTTGCATTGTTATTCTGGATTATCTTTACTTGGTTTTTTTTTAAAAATGTGAAAAAAGATGATGCATAATTGTGCTCAATGAAAAAAATGCTTATGATCTGTTTATGATAGGCAGAAGATGCCACTTCACTTTCTCTCATGTAAATATAAAATATTGAGAACTACAATTATGAGTTCCCTTAAATTCTAGGATTGCTGTAGATTTTGTATTTTTTTTCTTTCATATATTCAGATATCATTGTTAAAGTTTCTATGCAGGTTTACCCCCCTACTTTTTCTTCATGATTAATGTAATGATAGTTGAGTTTTAGGCAAAAGATAAGGATTCTATTGTCGTATTATCCTTGATTCATATGATAAGGAATTTTATAATAGTTTATCTATTCATAGCAAAAATGTAATTAATCTTTCACGTAAAAGGATTATACTCAAATAATATAAAAACTAACACAATGCAACTCAATTTGCTTTTTAAATATATGTTAAAGTTGTCAATATAGCTGTTTTTGAAGTGTTGCAGCAAACATTTAAAACTCATGTTTAGTTTTTCATTCTGGAAGCTAATTTTGGAAATGGTGATGAATTCACCATCAAGGAATTTCATAGGTTATTTCATGATGTTTTGCAATATAGCATTTTATAAAAATGTATTTTCTGAAGAAGGAACGTGATGTAAACTAAGTTTTTAAAAAAGTTTTAATGGGAAATTGTTCAGCCTATGCTTATCCTCAAAATGACTGATATCCCAAAATGCATCTTACAGTATTGTCTGGATATGACTTATAGAGGTAAGTTAATTTGTAATTTTATTCCAAATTAGTTATACAATAATTTATTGGGAAAGGATTAATTTCTTTTTTTTAAATGCCCATGTTGTATTACAAGTCTTGCAAATTTATCTGTCATAAATTCTACAATACCTTTCCCCATCTCATTACCCTTCAACGTTTTAAACTGCCCAAATCCCTATTCCTCATCATAGGGCATGGAGGTTAAGGAAGAAAAGGAAAAGATTTAAGTTGGAAACATCTTGTTATCAACTCTTATATCTTATCTCAAGAACATTTATTTGCTCTTAAATAAAGGAACTGATTATAGATGTAAAATTTGACAAACAAATATTGAACACCAAAATAAACAAACAAAAAATATTGACCACTGAAAATATATATTCTTTCTGGACCAAGTTTAACATTTCACTAAGGACAGTGAAATACATTTATATGAATGACAAGTCTTTCTATCTTTCTGGTGTGTTTCTATAAACATCAGTGACATTTCAGAAATAGGACAGAATGCAAGAATTAATCCCCATTGTGTTCTGTAAAACTTTAAGCATGTAATTTAAGCACTATCACTGAGATCAATGGTAGCAGAAAATACTTAACTCTGCCTTGGGGATGGATATAAATAAGATTGCAATTGTGATTATAATTATAGAATTATCTGTTTGAAATGAATCAATCTTTAATAAAGCTACTATGGGCTACTCTACAACTATAATTAACACTTTAATAAAGAAAAAAATGCATTGCTATGTTTGTGTGTGTTGGGAAGAGGGAAAGAAAAAGTACATTTTCAGGCTTTTTTCTATTCAGTTTATTTTCCTGAAACTGTTCCCTTCAGTCACTTGTTTGCTGGTCAAGTAGACTTCTGGAGTTTCACAAAGAGAAAAAAAAATATTATGACAGACCATAATTTTATGAGTTAAATATTTTTTTTAAAAAAATTAAAACCTTTATTAGACTGGGTCAGATAAAGGAAATACATAAAATATATTGGACTGAAATGTGAAGTGACAGAGATCAGATTGTATCTGTAATGTCTAGTTGGAAATCAGAGACATTTAGGTTGTGATTTAGTTAAATGTTAAAGGTAGCGATAAAATAAAAAAATGTCAAAATGTAATAGTGTGGGTCTACTATTTATCATAGAATGTAAAAAAGATAGGCCTAATCACCAGCATTTTTAATCTTTCATTCATAGTTCTAATGTTTTATACTGCAGCAAGATGCATTTAAGTTACAGTAAATGTCAGATGTACTGGCTATTGGTCTTGTCCATGGTACTGAAATGAATATTTGGTTTTTATTTCTTTGCCTTGAATTGTTTTATTTTCTACAAGCTGAAAATAGTTTTTCACATTGTTAGTAGTGTATGGACTAAGTTATTAAACTTTTTGTGAAGTACATGTTTGAGAGGAAGATATTTTAAATAAGAATATAAACTTTGCTTTTAGTCCTTAGGAAGGCAACCTATGTTGTATTTTTTGACAATATTCTTACTTACATTCTGCAGGATATCTTAAAACTTATTTATTACTCTTATAAAATAACATTTTGTACATTTAAAAATAAATAGGATAATTGCTTATAATACACACACACACAAACACACACACACAAATACACACATATATTTAAGGTATTATCAAAGGATCATTACACTGTAATAAATACTTTTCAATAATCACTTTATCTCACAAATCATAAAATTAACTAAATAAATATAAAATAAACAGTTTGTTTACATCAGTTCTTTTTCCAGTCTAAATCAGTNATAACATTGGTAATGTGTGTTATATTCCTTAATCATACATTAAGCAAAATTTACTTATACTGGTTTAAAACTTTAAAAAAGACTTCTAATATTATTCTGTTCTGTTTAATAAAGAATAAAATTAAGTAAACATCCTGTGTTTAGTAACTAATCAGGAAATACTTTACAGTCTTACAGAATTACTTGCAGCTTGATGGCATGTTAAATATATTTTATGTACATTGCAGAGAACAACTAAAATTGTTATTAATCACACTCTTATAGTAAAGTCACTGAACAACAATCTTACTCATTAAATGTAATAAACATAGGAGAAAAGATATTTCTCAATATTGCATAATGCTGTGAAATTAAAAAGTTTTCATAAAATACAAACTTTAGAGAAACGATTTGTTTTATAGAGAAACTACTTACAAGGAAAATAGTTCTTTAAGCTATAACTGTAAAGAAAAATAATAGGCATCCTTTTAGACTTCCATAGAAATAAAATGAAACAAATTTATGTATCAACAATCTCAACCTCGGGATGTCTATTTCCACCGTTACTAAAATTCACTACTTTTATAAATACACATTTGGAATGCTAATTTGTTCAATAAATGCAGCAGTGATATTTTGGTAAAACAAGATTAAAAAAGGATAAAATAAGAGTGCATATTTTTATTTGGTATATTATTTTATATGTTATTTATTTCTATTCATTTTTTCACTAAAAGCAGATAGATAGATAAAGTTGTATTGTGTTTCATGTTTCCCATGTTGCAAATGATCCATCATGAAACATACAAGTTTAGTTATAAGAATCATTGTCTTATCCACTATACAGGTAGTCCTCTATTACAATCATTTGTTTAGTGACTGTTCAAAATTACAGACACTGAAAAAAGTGACTTATGACCATAATTCACACTTACAACTGTTGCAGCATCCCCAGGGTCACATGATCAGAATTTGAATGCTTGGCAACTAGTTCATATTTATGAGGGTTGCAATGTCCTGGGATCATGTGATCATTCTTTGTGACCTTCTGACAAGCAAAGTCAATGGAGGAAGCCAGATTCACTTAACAATCTTGTTACTAATTTAACAATTGCAGTGATTCACTGAACTGTGGTAAAAAAAAAAGTTCATAAAATGAGGCAAAACTCACTTAACAACTGTTTTGCCTAGCAACAGAAATTTTGGGCTCAGTTGTGGTCATAAATCGAGAACTACCTCTACTGTAGCTGCAGAGCTTTGCATGGTAAAGAATCTATTAAGAAGAAGGATACTGATTTATAAAAGCAGGAAATAGAATGAATTAGCACATTGATCTCATCCACACTCTTCTGGTTGTAATTAATAAAAACTGTAAAAAATGCACGTTAGTATTATTATTTTTTAAATATCCAACCAAACTTTGATGAAACATTTATTACAAACTTTTTGGGCCTTCCTGTAAATTAAAGGAATATATTGTATCATAACCAAAGATATGTGGTTTACACTGTAACTCCATGTGCAGTTTCCCCTTAGTGATTTACTCTGGTTCTTTTCGTCCGTTTCGTCTAGTATTTTACCATGATGGAATTTAAGCTTTCATGCAGAAATATATTCTATCATGGACTAAGTGGTGATGTTAAGCATTGAACCAAGTCATTTCATATTTTACTAGAAACTGTTTATTTCTTTAAAATGTACAGTTCTGTTTTTGGATCTAGATAGTTTCAAAATATTGATGCATAATAAAAAAATATTAAAATCCATCTAAGCTACACAAAGAACTCTAAAATCCCTAGTAGAAGTATTTAAGCACATATTATATCCCCAAAGTAGAATTAGCTTGGATGTTACTTTGTGCCTGGTGGGGTCTGCAGAGGAGTTGGTGGGTCAATTTGAGGCCAAAATTGTAAGGCTTTATTCATCATAGTAAAACACTTTGAAGAGGGTCCAAAAAATAGCTGGTAACCACTACAGCTATTTTAGGGAAGAGGTGGCACCTCTGGAAGCACCAATTATCACCTGCACCTTGCTTTCTGAATTGCCTTCATGACTCTGCAGGGGAAAAATGCACTGAAGCAATTTAGCTTTGAAGTCCATCACGTATGCATCATGAAGTCTTTCTCTTTCAGGAATGAGTTTACTTGATTTAGTAGCTGAAGTTAATAAGAGGTCCTTTTTGTCACTGCTGTAATGTGATTTTTTCACTGTCAGTACCAGATTGAAGTAAAGCTTCTACCTTTGAACCTGTATCTTAAAAACTGCAATTTGATCAAGATAAGACAGCTATCCTAAAGTTTGAAATCTTTGGCCTAGAATCACATTGCATGAGGAGCAGCTTCTATTTCCTCTTAACTACACCAACAATATTAACGAATAGACAGTGTTCTGTTCGCTTATATTAATGCCTACACTGTGATAATCTACAGAAAGAACCTAGTTGCATAAGTAGTCACTCTATGTGAGGTGGAGTTCAGGTACTGCAGAGTTCCAGCCCACATGGACATGTATGTGAAGCTCTTTATTGCAGTCATCTTATAAATGCAAAGCATTTACAAGTATTAACTCTGAGCCCTTATAGTTTTATATGCTTTTTTATTTCTGTTTCAATAAAGAGCAAGTATGTTTTAAACCCATTATTCTATTCAACTGAACTTCAATGGCCTGTTCCTGAATAAGGAAAAATGAAATACATTTTCACTGAAATTTCTGAATAATTACATCCATACAACTGTCTACTGGTTTTGTAGAATCTGTAGCTGAAAATAAACAGGGAATTAAAATATACTAATCTCCTTTAGCTTACAGCCATAATTTTTATTGTTTATAACTCCCAGAGCAACATAAATGAATTTGGTCTTTTATAGGGCAGGGTACAAGACTGCATTACAAAAGTTATAACTTGGGTATCAGTGATGAAGAAATAGAAGAGAGAAGCAAAAAAGGGAAGGAAAATAAGAAAGATGTAAAGTAGATGGGAGCTCAGCAGGAGCAAATGCAACTGTGCGGATTCATACTAAGCTGGGACAAGAAGTAAGAAGTCTTCAAAGGCAAGGAAGGTTAAGGTGACAGCTTGGAAAGAAGAAACAAAGACTTTTCTTAATAGAGGGAGAGAGAACAGCGTGAGTAGAAATATTCATATACATAAAAGTGGGGTAGAAAATATGAATAGTTAGATCACTGGCCTCAGAGCCACCTCCCCATTTTAATCAATAATAATTTATTCAGTCAATGATCAGCAAAATATAAAAACAAAAACAAAGTGAAACAAATAAATTTAATAATATGCTAACAACTGGCAAAACAAATCATATAGTAGAACATTCACTCCTATATTATTATGATGTTAGAGAAGTTGTTACTCAGATGATAAACCTGAAATGTTAATAGATATAAAATTAAAATAAAAACTATATATTCCCTAACAATTTATTCTTTTTTTAAAAAAAAAACAAGTTTTATTAATTTTCCAGTTTTACATTCAAGTATTTAGGCAGCAGCGTGGTGATTGGGTAGCCAATAGTCCAGTAACAAGATCTTTAGTACATGTCTCAGGTTACATCATCAAAAATTCCCTATTTCCCTTAATTATTATATCACATTCAAATTAATACATTTCTAATTATAACTCAATCAATTAAGGCATTTATCAATATATTTTAACTTATACTTATCCGTGTCCTGTTTTTAAATTTTACCTAGTTTCAGTTACAGTGTTCCAATTTAGCCTTTAATATCCATAATATTTAGATTTCGGGTAATCCAAATTTCCCTTATTTCATTACAAAATAGTTGTCATATCTAAAATACACACATTGTTTACTTAAATACATTCTTACTTTATTTCACAAATATATTCTATTTCTCATCCTAGTACCTCATCACTTACTAATAAAGTAACCTTTATTGTCTCAATCCAACTTCCGTATTATAATTCAAAACTATATTCTAATGGCTAATTTTCATTTCCCTTATAAATCTAAGTCCTAAATATTAAATCAATTAATATCTTTTAAAACCTCCTTAGCCCATTAAGTAAGATTTTGGGCTCTTCCATTATAAGTAAAAAAAAATCCCATTTTTTAAGTCTAACTCTAGTTTTCTTTTTGTGCCAAGCACAATTTATTCTTTATGATGTATCAAACCAAAAGTAATATTTAAAACAAAAGGTAATTATGTCTTTAAAATTATATCTTATTTTCATAGCAACAACACAAAATTTAGGTGCTGCACATGTAATGAATAGTATTAAATCCTGAAAGAAAAGGTTCATATAAAATTTATCTGGCCTCCCAAGGAAATTATATATACAGTAAGGGGCAGAATGTATATTGACCTCATGTCTCTAAAAAATCTACACTATGTGTGAGATGGTTTTGATTTCCTCATCACGCAAATATGTTCAGCCACAGAGATTTTACTGTACCTGTCTTGAAGAAGTGCAAATGGAAAGAATGTTAAATCTAAAGAATGTGATTCTCAGCTGTATCTCAGACACCCCTGTTTATCCAAATTGTATCATGTTCAGGGAGCATGGAACTCCACATTCTATATTCTTCAAATAATTAATTGCTTAGCTTGTTTGCAAAACCCCTATGAGGCCAGCTTATGCTCTACCACCTGTTTCTAAGGACAGGAAAAGTTATCTGTTAAAATTAGTGGGGTCAGACCAATTGGGAAGAATTGTATTTTTGAGCCAGTAAGTTATTATTACCTTTCACATCCTAACCTGAATCAGTGGCATTCCTATATCAAGACCTAACAGAGCATTTGATGTTCCATCAGGTGCAGCTAGAATTGATTGCTGGAATTTTGTTTGCACTACTATCTGCGGCTCCTTCCTCAAACAGAATCCTGTTTGTGTCCCAAAAAGGATTTCAGATAATATTTTGGCTTCAAAAAGTTTTAAAGCCATGAGGATCCTTCCCATTTTTCATTGGACTCACTGACTCTGGGCTTGTCTTTGTCTTTCAACTGAACCTAACTCGGCATAAAATAAAATGAGGGGTAGCCACTATGAGTTCTGCCTTAAGCATCCCAAAGGAAAAGCTGGAGTTAAATGAAAGAAATATAAAAAGCTCAGTTGAAACCACAAGATTTTCGTTCTGTGCAAAGATATGGAGGGCCAAAAGTTACAGCCAACAATATAATAAAAGTGAATAGATATAGGTAAGACCATGGACCATTGTGACAATAGAATAAACAGAATAGTGGTTAGATTATGTTGCAGTGAAGATAGTACACTGGTAACCGATTGATTTTCCTAAACTGCTTCCTCCACATTTTTTTTTTTACACATCACTTTGGTTTAGTTACAGGTATGCTATTTTTCTCCCTTTATATTTGATAGAGAGCTACTAGGGTGTGAAGATGCTTACTAGTACTAGGGAGACTGAAGTTTTGGTTTTACCCTTAAGCACAGAAGCTGCCTGGTGACTTTGGGTCAGTCATTCTGTCTCAGCCCGAGACCGGGCCATTGAAAAGCATCTAGCTATTTACCAACCTGCCCTTAACCAGGTGGTAGATTATAATCCATAACCTTTAGTGAAATGAACATCATCATTTTGGGAGTAAATGGTTTGGTTTGGGATTATGTTGATGATGATAGTGACTAATACTGCAAATGCACAACCAGAATATATTTTTGTGATGGAATGTAGTGAGGAGGTAGATGCCCAGGAGAAGGGGTGCATTCCAGAGGAGTAAAAGTACAAGTAGTCCTTGACATATGACCACAATTGAGCCCAACATTTCTGTTGTTAAGTGAGACATTTGTTAAGTGAATTTAGCCCCATTTTGTGATCTTTCCTGACATAGTTGTTAAGTGAATCACTGCAGTTAATAAGTTAGTAACTTTGTTGTTGTTGTTAAGTGGAATCTAGCTTCCCCATTTACTTTGCTTGTCAAAAGATTGCAATAAGTGATCACATGACCTTGGGACACAGCAGAGGTCATAAGTATGAACCAGCATCTGAATTTTGATCACATGGTCACCGGGATGCTACAAAGGTTGTAACTGTGACTGGTCATAAGTCACTTTTTCCAGTGCCGTTGTAACTTTGAACTGTCACTAAATGAACTGTTGTAAGTCGAGGATTATCCATATTAGAAAGAATTCCAGAAGGCATATTTGGAATTTTTCCCTACCTTATTAAATATAATATTTTCACATTATTTCCTGACTAAAAATACTTTTATATTCACTTAATGTGTGATAATTACAATTAGTATTCAGTTATTTTTAAACAAATATTAAATTTCAGAAACAAAATTTGGACAAAGCTCCATTGCACTCAGCTTGTTTATTTAAAACATCCATTCTGATAAAGCAAAAAGCTCCATAAATATAGTTCTTCCTTCCATATGGATTGCAAGTTCAGGTATGGATATGCAATTGAATGCAGAAGTCCACTGTCTTGGAAAATCAGAGAGGTGACATGTCATATTTCAATCACTGTCATAAAATATATTAGCACTGTTTTCCCCCTCCAGATATTTACCTGTTCAGATAGAAAATATTTCCTGCAAACTAATGGACACTAGAAGTGGAAATAACTAGATATATGATTGATATGTTTTGTTCCATGAGTTCTTCAATCACACAGCTATCCATAAAAAGTATTTATATTTCACCCAGACTATTTAGTTTGGTCAAAGCACAGGCTTAAACACCTAAAACAATTGGACTTATATATCTAATCTCCACTTAAAATACAATTTTAACAAAGTAGCAAGGTAATTTTGCTTATCTTCTTGCTACAAAAAAAAGCTTCTGTTTATAAACATAAAATCTTGTGCAGAACTAGCTGGATAGATTCTAAAAATAGTCTATCCTTTTCGATCATGCACTTTGTACACATGTACAAAGGGTTAATTACAGCATTGGCTGTAATTAACTCTTTTAATTAATTTACTTCATACTATTTTAGGCAAGTAAAGTTCTACTCCAATGCCCAAGCAGAACTGAGTGACAAGAATGTGATAGCTGGTACAGTGTCAACATTCCCTCATGAAGTTGTCTAGACAACCTACTACAACCAATAGAAAAAGTTAATATAACACTTGCAGATATATGTTGGTTTAAAGCTATTTGATCCTGTACAGTTAACTATGAAAAAATCAATAAAAATATGCATTCAAATAGGTCTGGTATTGTAACTGAAATATTGTAAATAACTACAACTTTAAACAAGGACAGATCCAATCTTGTATCTTTACTGGAATTTTCTGTGAATACTCTAAATCTGTAATGTGATGCTACCATCCATGGCTCACATGAACAGATATTACTGTACTTCATACCGTAGAGGACTTCTGAGATATTGTTCAAGTATTTTTTATTAACATAAATATTAAATATTGGTCCATTCATTGCATGTTCTACAATGGACCTTGTTCTTTACTGCAGATTATAGTTAATGAAGTGTGACATCTAGCTATAATTTTAAACATATTCATTATAGCTGCTATAAACATAATACTGAAACATCACTACCTCCCTCTACTGGTATAATTATTAACATTTGCAAAAATATTCTAAAACTTGAAATATAATTTTATATTGAACAACAAGGAAAGTACAATAATTATTGGAGCAAAAATGGTAAAATTTGGATAGATACTAAGTATTTTTTCTATTTAGTTTTCACAAGTTCTCTTTAACTTTACTTGAATCTGGCAAAAAAAAAAGTTTCCATGTGCATATTTTTATATGAATCTTTTCTCATGCATACCGACATGCGTGCGAATATATGTCTGTGTGTGGAGAAATATGTGTGTGTGTGTGTGTGTGTTTGTGCTTGTGTTGAACATTTGCAATTTAAAAATGTATGCTGTTTAGTATGAACATGTGTTTTGTGTCCTCATAAATATTCAGCAAGTGTGAGTTTGTTTTTTTAAATTTTCTAATGGATTTAATATTTACTATCTGTAGTTAAAACTAAGAACATTTGTATTTGAGTTTTGCTTAGTTGTTCCAAGTTTAAGGATATATAATATATTTTTGCATTCTACGTATAGTCTCACAATGTTTGAAACTGTTCTATTTCTGAACAATATCTGGTAAAGTTATAAACATCTCAGCATGTAAAAGTGTGTATGCTCTTCACCAACACAAGATTATACAAAGATGTTGCATAGATACACTTGTATTACTTTACACTATGACTAACCATAGCAAATTTTTTTTGTTTTTGTTTTAAAGAACAGCTAGAGCAAGGAGATTTTTGAAATTTATAAAGTCAGGGAAAAATGACTGCTGTGCTTTAAAACAAAAATCCTCAGTGCAACTATAATAAAGTTATGTTTATACCCTTATATTCAGCCAATCTAGAGAAGAAAAAAGAATTGTTATACTCAGAACACTATGAACTAAGTAACAAGTGTTAACAGGTAGGTTTTTGATACCATGTTGTATTAGGAGAAAGTAAACCTTTTATCTTAAACTCAATACAAAATAGTCAAAATGAGAATTTACATCTTGATAGCTTCTAAAGGTGGTGCGAAGTTCAAGAAATAACCTTGCAAAGAGCTGGGAAATGGATATTGCATTTTGTGAATGTAAAATGATATAATTGTATATATCTCCTTGAAGAATGTCTATAATTTCTGAACAGATGGAAGAATGTTTGTAAAGGCAAGAGAACAGAAGAATTAAGTGGCCGGGTATCTATTATAATTAAAGGTAGCATTTTAGTACTCCTTTGGTAAAAGAATAACAAATCAACTCATAGCAAAATATTGATATGGGAAGAGGCAATGACAATGAGAAAGGGAGTCCTTATGTTTCTTCAGAAATATTTTCTAAAGGTTTCAAATGTTAATGTTTTAAAATTAGGAATAGTCTTGGTGGGATATTACTGTATTCTGTTGTACTGTATTCTGATTTAGTGAGTGTTAAGGTGGGGCAAGCTAAAATAACTAATTCAGCCCATTGTACTTTAGACAAATTGGCAGATCTCCTTGGATTACCTTAGTATTCTGCCATGTGGTTAAAGGCTCCATGAGGCATATACCTAATAATATTATGTTTGATAATTAATAGTAACATGTACCACAAAATGACATAAAGTATTTTGTCCAAAAGAAAACAGGTTAAAAAAACAGAAGTAACTATAAAGGGTGTTAAACATTACTGTGATTTTTTTCAAAACTGAATAGGTGTTTTAGATCTAGTTGAGAATACATTAATTAGAGAAGCAGGTTGTCAAGTATAAGAGAAAAATAATTTCAATATATAAGTTATACAACTGATTGCTTTTAAAAATGCATAATATAATATTAATGCTTTCACTGTCCATTTGCATCATTATGTTAATACGATTTACAAAAGGGAATAGTTAGTAATTTAGACTTATGATCTAAAACATCAGAGCACAATGGATTTTATTTTTTTCCTTGCACACTGCTACTTAGAGTGACAAAGAATTAAAATAATTTACAGCAGATTTGCATTCATTAGAAACATCACTATTAGAATGCTCACAATTCTTCCAAAGAAATTGCTTCAGGGAATTGATTCATTATTATATCATTCCAAAGGTCAAAATAGTAAAATGTTCAAATTAATTATCCTATTTACACAATATTTAGTCATATTTGTCTCTTAGAATTCTTTTTCTATTAACAAATCAACATAGCTTTAATTAAGACCAATTAAAGTATCCCTAATAGTTTTGGAAGCTTTCCTCAGAATGAATATTGTTGAACCATCAACCTAGAGAGGTTACGAGAGTGGGTGGACTTGGCCCACAGAGAGAGAGAGGGGGAGAGAGAGAGAAAGAGAGAAAGAGAGAGAGAGAGAGAGAGAGAGAGAGAGAGAGAGAGAGAGAGAGAGAGAGAGAGAGAGAGAGAGAGAGAGAGAGAGATGAAAATGAATAATTGAGATAGGAGAATGCCAGAAAGAAAAGGATAAAAAAAAAAACAAAAAAAAAGTTGCTTGGGAAACCAAATATCCAGAAAAGGCAAATAAAGAATAACTATGTCTTAAAATTCTTGGATCTTCCTGCAGGAATACCACAGCAGGGTGGTGGTAATTTCTTTTCTTTTTCTTTTCTCTTTGTCTTGCAAAACACTTGTGCATTATACTTACAAAGATTAGCCAGGGAGAGGAAGATTCTCTCTTGCACAAGGCAGCAAAGGAATGTGTAGTAAGGGGTTTTCACTTATTTCCATTATTCACAGTTAGAAGTACTGCAGTGTCATATTGGAATAGACTAAGATGAAATGTAAATCTACGCAGTAACTAACATACTTAATGTGGAGCTATGTGATCAGGTAAAGTAAAATAAATTAGGGAAAAGTTGCTTACAACAAAACAAATGTTTTATTTTGCATTCCAGAAATTCTCTTCAAATAGATCATTTAATTTAATTGCTTAACATGATTCTTACAGTGAAAAGTGGGCTTTGGGGAAGTTTTTAGTCAATTAAGATATTTAGTGCACCATCTGGTTCTTTTTTCATTAAAGCCTAATGAAGTGGACAAGATGTTTGCTCAAGTCTTGTGCTTGGACTTCCTTGTAACACCTTCCATGTAATAGCATGTTCACTGAGGTTTCTGTGGTGGTCTATATCAAGAGAGCCAGTTTGGTCTAATGGTTAAGGCACTGGCCTTGAAATATCAAGCAGCACAGATCTTTTTTCCAAATAATAAAAATGACAATATATGAGAAAAATGAGTAAAACCAGAATGAACACATATCATAGTGGATTTGATTCAGCATTATTTACAACTGGCATTAAAAGTCTTCCAAATTAGACAATACCACCTGGAAGATTTGTAGAAATAGCTAAAGACAAAATAAAAAACAATTCAGTATTGCAAAAGGAGAAAGTGTAAGTAAGAAACTCAAAGTAATCCTGTTACGTCCGGAGAATAATGGCGCTTGAGACGAAGCATCTCTAACAAGTCTTTATTGTTTGCTTCCATTCTACAAACAACCAGAGCAGAGGCACGCAGGCCTCTATTTATACCCTCTGATCCCCGGGCAAGTTCAACCAATCATGAGGCGGGCTTTTCCCGCCTTGCACATGCGCACAAGGCCGGCGCCGCTCAGTCTGGTCCCAGGCAGCTTCTGCAAATGCCCGGGACTCTTGCAACGTCCCGAGCCTGCCTCTTGCAGGCTCAGGACACAACAAATCCTGCCTTGCATCTGCTCAATATGAAAAGGCATAAAGGGGAACTCTGATATTCGTTTATTGTACCCCATAACACTAAATAGAGGTAGTCCTCGTTCAGTGACCACACTTGGGACTGACAACTCAATTATTAAATGAAGTGGTTGCTACGTGAAACTGAACCTGTGCTTATGGTCTTACTTCAGCTTTCCTTTGCTTTACTGACCTGTGAAGGTGTTAAATGTAAGGATTGGTCATAAAGTTACTTTTGTAATCACTATCATAATTGTGAATGGTTGCTAAACAAGGACTACCTGTAGCATTTTTTAAATGTCTGTGCTGTTTCTTGACATCCATAGGACTGACACAAAAAAACCCCTTCATCCTTTAACTAACATCTACGGTATATTCAATGATGTTTTCTGAATTTGTATTTGTTGACAAAGTGGGTAAAAAGGAAACTGGGCATGGAATGGATTGTTCTATAAATTGAAAGAAAACACAGTGGAAAAAGTGAGAAAAATTGAGTAAAACAGAAGCTTTTTAAAAGGACCAGCTGGCCTGCCTGAGAAACAGATTGCAAGTGGCCTTTAAAAGAAGAGAAAGTTTGAACCTCCGGGCAGGCATATACAGGTAAATTCTTAATCCGTAGAAAGCTGTTTTTGTAACTAGGTTGCTTGTAGCTTAACAGTGTATCTTGTTTACAATAGCCAAGTTCTTGAATTCCTGAGAGTACTGAGTTTTGAATAAAATGAGAGCAATCTCTGACATATATGGGGAATTAATTTTTCTGTTGGACGATAACATTAATTTTGTTCATTTTTATTACTATATTTTATTTCCTTACAGGCTGAAATAAGATAATTCTATGCTGTAGTTCTTACATTAAAAATAGGAGATTTTTGTGCATTCCAAAATAGGAAAGAAGAGCTTATGTTGGTTTGAATGAAAGAGTTTACCTGCTCACTAACAAGAACTAAAGCTTGTTTGTTTGTTTGCTTGCTTGTTTACTTATATAGCTGCCCACACTGTAACCACAACTCTGGGCAGCTCACAAGACAATAAAGCCACAAAAAACCTTAAACAATTTTAATAAAAACTCATGGTGCTCTGAGGCAATACTCTCCCATACATCAATTTACCAAATTGTTGGGCTTCAACTTCATCCTTCCCCAATGCCTGTGAGAAAAATTGGGTATTCAAAGCCTTCTAGAAGGTAAGGAGGATGGGGACCTGCCAGATCTCTGCGGAAAGTGTCGTAATGGTTGAGAAAATATAACTAAATTGGTTTAGAACTTCTTTTCATTATTTCACTACTGGATCAACATTATAAGCAATTTGAAAACTACAGTAATTCATAGATACTGACATAAGACCTAACTTCTGAGAATGGAGAAGGAAACTTGATCCAAATGTATTTGTTGCCCATGTCACTACAAGGTGATTCTGGGTGGTTTACAACATTAAAAACAATAAAACCATAAAAATTTATAATAACAATCAAAGTACAAATTTTAATTAAATTAAAAGATGAGGAAGGATGGAGCAGGATGTGTCAGCCTCACTCTGCATGACAAGATATTCCAAAGGGCAGGAGCCAGAGCAGAGGAGGCTCTTCTTTTGGACTCTGCCAGCTGGAGTTCCTTGACCAATGAATGACGCAGCATGCCTCCTCTGCTGGCAAAAGTGAGATGGGCCAGTCCCATCAGATGGTTCCTCAGGACCCATGTGATGCTGGGCTTTAAAGGTGATAACCAACACCTTGAATTGCACCCAGAAAGAAACCAGTAGCCATTGCAGCGATGGAACAAAGCCCCACTCTAGGGTTTCCGAGGACTTCCTGCAATACCACACTCTGTACTACTTGAAGTTTCCAAATGTTCTTCAAGGGTAGCCCATGTACAGCACATTGCAACAGTCCAGGCCTGAGATGACCAGGGCTTGAATGATTGAGCACAGGGACTCCTGATCCAGGAAGGGGCACAACTGATGCTATGCAAAGGCTCCCCTAGCTGTCTCAGCCACCTGCTCATTGACCAGGAGTCACAAGTCCAGGATAACCCCAAGTTGTGAACTGCGTCAGTCTGGAGTAGTGCCATCCAGAACTAAAGATGTTAAAGCTCCATACACCAAAGCCATTTGGTCTTGTCATAATTCAGCTGAAATATGTTATCTTCCATTCAGGCCCCACAGCCTCCAGGCACTGCAAGAAGGCAATACAAGCATCACTTGGATCACCAAGAGTGGAGATATAAAGTTGAGTATCACCAGCATAGTGCTAATATCTCAACCCATGGTGGTGAATGATCTCACCCAGCAGCTTCACATAGATATTTTAAAAAGTGCTGAGGCCTCCCGCATGCCACAAAAGAGTGGCTGTAGGCTGGATGCCTCACTCCCTATCAACATTGATTAGGACTGGCCTTGGAGAAAATATCCAAACCAGCACAAGACTGTGCTGCCCAGCCCCAAACCCCAGAGCCTGCCCAAAAGTTGATGGTATTGGTTGAGGGTTGATGGTATTGAAGAGAGGTCAAGAAAAGCAAGGATGGTTGTACTACCTCCATCTTGTTCTCACTAAAGATCATGAACAACTGCAACCAATGCTGTTTCTGTTCCATAATCGGATCTGAATCCTGACTAGAAGGGGTCTAGATAATTCATTTCATCCAGGACCTTCTGGAGCAACTATCTTTTCTACCACCTTCACTAAAAAGGGAAGATAGGAATCTGGAAGGAAATTACCCATGCAGGTGGGATCAAGCAATAGTTTTTTTTAAGAAGAGGGTAAATTAGGGCATCCTTAAAAGGCCCCAGGAATATCTTGTCCTGCAGTGAGAAATTTATCACTGCCTGAACCCACTGATAATCATCATCCTGGAAGCTTTCAACAGCCAAGAGGGACAAGGATCTAATTGACAGGTGGTTGCAATGACAGCGTTGAGGACCCTGCCCACTTTCTCAGGTCCAACCAGATTGAACTGTTCCAGATACTGTAACTGAGCAAGACCTTTCTCCAGGTATCTCACATGGGTTCCAACTTTTCACCCATTTTATTATGATTATTCAATAAAAAATGTATTTTTCCTCCAGGCAGATTGTTTTAAAAATGGTGTTAGATCAAATATTTGCCAGTAAAATTAATACCACAGCATAAAAACATTTGCCTTATGCCCACATTTGCCTTATGCCCACATAACATTTGCCTTATGCCCACATAGACCTACATTTCTATTTGAATATAGAGCTTATTTTCTGAATTTTTTTTGAGAAAGAGATGAACTTTAAAATTACTCTAGGAAAATCCATTCGTTTTACAAAGAAAAGAAATATAAACTGGAAGATGAATATTGCATTTTATCTTAAAATACAGCAATTTAATTCTTCTGCACACTAAAAATCATTTTGTTTTATTAAACCTTTTTTTCTCCTTCCTCCCCTCCCCCCTTTGAAAAGACCATTTCTTTTTCATCTGAAATCTTGCTTAAATAAAATAACATCTGCGGAGGAGGAGACATAGTTTAAATAATAGTGCCACTATGCTAATAAATTTCAGAAAACATTACTGTATGCATAAAGCCTAAACACATCTGTTTGCATTTGAGGGAGAACATCTTTAGTAGTAGGATATTTTTCTTATGAATCTTTTATTAATAATACAAGATGCCCATAATATATTAAGCAAGCAAACTGAAGTATGTTTCTCTGGGGGACTAGAGCATGAAGTGAGTGATATTTCAGCTAGCTAGGATATAAAAGAGAATCAGTCAAATCTAGAACACTGCAGAGCAAATAAAATCTTATGGGTAATGTCTTGATGAATGTGAGGAGTCCTACTTAATATACATATATTTCTCTTTGTTCACAATCAAAACAGGCTGCATTGCTTTTATGCCCTCATGTAAACAAATCCAACTTTAATATCACAATCCAGAAATGATATTGATTTGTAATTAACCTAACTGGATAACCTAACTAACAGCTAAGTTTTTGGAGCTGCTCTGTATGATTTCTTTTATGAAGGTTGCTAAATAGGATACCATGCAAGAGCAATTTCAATATTCTGTAGAAAATGAGATTCAGCAGAATGTCTTTATTTTCAGAGTTTGATGAAGTTAAAGGGAGATAAAAGTTTTTATTGGGGCTCAAAGTGTTAAAATTCTGGCTTCATGATAGAATATTTTTCAAAATGTATTTGTGAAAATTCCATTCTGAATATTCTTCATTGCTGTACTGTTTTTAAATGCTCACAGATTATTGTCTGCTGTAGATTCTTTCTAATATTGATGTCAGACTGACTGGCCTATTGTTTCTGGTTCCTTGATTTCCCCCCTCTGAAAATGGAGAAATGTTTGCTCTTCTACAGCAATCTAGCATGGGTTTCTTAAAACTAACATATACAGTTTTGACCAGACCATAAGCTATTTCTTTTGGAGTCTGGGTTGCAATTCAGTTAGCCTTAGAGATTTAAACTTATTCAGAGTATGAGCCAGTGGTGGGATTCAGCCAGTTTGCACCACTTCAGCAGAACCGGTAGCTAATTTTTTGTTGCCCAGGCCCAGAATGGACTTCCGGAAGCAGCATCCACACAGAGAACCGGTTGTTTACATATTTGAATCCCACCACTGGTATGAGCTATTGCTTCATCATTGTTCTCAAGCTTCAATTTTACCCATTTCTCACGTTCATCATTTCCTGGTAGAAGACATAGCATTTTTTTAATTGGGGAACCAAAATAGAAATTGATAAGCACTGATTTTTCTTTGCTACTTGTTAGCATGTTGTCGCCTTGGTTAAACAGTTGGTATATTGATTCTTGACTCTTTCTTTGCATTTGAATATTCCTGAAGAAGATTTTTATTGTTCTGAGCATCCTTCACAAAGCTAAAATTATTCTGAGCATTATGATCCCTTCACAATCTCTAGTTTTCATTGGTAATATGTATATTTATTTTTATTAAACTTCATAACACTTTTTGTGCAGTTACACTTTTTGTGCAGTTACACTTCTCCCCCCAGTATAATTCTTTTGTCTTGATGTTTTAGTAACTGCACAGAACTTTAGTTCTTTTTTAGGAACTGCCACTCATTTTCAGCTCATTTTCCCCATTAGTTTTACTGCCATGGAATGCTGCATATCATTGAGCAGAGTTTATTAAAATCCAGTTTCTTGAGATTAAAGAATTTCAAGATGTGCATTTTACTGCATTCACCTTTAGTTTAGTTGAACTGTGGAAAGTAGGAGAAGTGGTGTTCAGGCCATTGTTGTAAACAATAAACAGGTGCCTTCTTACCTAAGGACTGGAAAAAGATGTTTAAGTAGCTTCTGAAATCATGGACATTAATTATTGCTCTGAATAGAAAATATTGTCTCTAATGTAAAATCTGATTATGTCATTGTCATTTTCACCCAATTGGTCCTTCCAATTCTTGAGCTAGGTTTTTACTACTGATTGATACCAGGTCAAGAATTTCAGTTCTCTGTTCAAATTTTTAATCAGATTTGTGACCCTTTTTATAATCCTAGTCAATATGGCAATTTGAGAGGTAAGGTGGAAGTTTAATTCAACAATGTTATAGACTTTTCATCATTTTGGAAAATCTATGCTGCTGTTTCTATGAGAGGTACCATATTTATACAGAGGCAAAATCAAGCCAAGTTGCTGAGGGTGAGGGGGGGGATGGTGGTGAGAAGTGTCACATCTATCCATAAATTACAGACCATTCAGAGTCAACAAAACTCTTCCTTGTCCATAAATATAGTATTTGTTGATTCTGTTATAAAATTCTTTAGATCATTTATGTAATTCATTTCACAAAAAATGAAATTACTCTTCAATACTGAGCTCCAAGGCTTAGGTGCTGTGCAAGCATCTGGAGCTAGAGACCATAAAAAGTGTTTAGGCTATCTCATTAACAAATTGTGATTTTGCAATATATGTAGATTTACTTATTTATTAAAGAGATAATAGGAAATAAACCATTTCTTTCCAAAGTCATAAATAATATCACAGGAGGATATTAGGTTCACTGAGATGCAACGGAAAAGCTGAAAATTTATAGAATTTAGTATTTTATTATGCCTGTTCTATTTTAACAGCTATAAACAAATATGTTTTCACCTACTCACATTCCTTAAGAGATAAACTACAGGGAGCTGGAGACCATCAATAATTAAACTATTTATTTATTCGTGGTTTTTAGTATCGCCTGTTCACCGCCCTGAGTCCCGCAAGGGAGATAGGGCGGTATATAAATTTAATAAATAAAAAAATAAAAAATAAAAAAATAATAATCATGATGACTTCATATTTTTTTCAATATCATAGGTGTAATAATAATTGTTGCGGGAATGTGGACATAAAAGTACTATTGAGCTTATGTCTTATGCAAAGAACATCTGAATTACCATTCTGAAACTTTGGTCTAGTCTGATAGATGTTCTTTTGTCTTTATGCTATTTGGTTAAGAAGATTTGAATTTTCAACGATGTTGTAAGCAGAGGTGACCAATCTCCAGGAAATCTTTTAATAGGCCTAGGTTACTTCTGATACCATGCAGCAAATTTTGGTGATGTAATTGCTGTCAGAATTCAACTTAAAATTATTTTAATTTTTTCTTAGCAATCATAAATTATCTGGATATTTTTTCATGATTTTTAAAAAAGTTCTCTTCACAGTTTATTTCATTGTATTGCACACTTTTGTCCACTGCTTGGATGTATTATAAGGGAACCAAATGCAATTGATCGTTTACCACTTACAGGATATCCCCCATTATTTTACAGCCTAAGTGCATGTTCTGAGGGCCATTTCTTATAGACATCATAGATGTGTTTGTGCATACACTCACAACTCTCTAATTTCCCTCCCTCTCTCCCTTGTGGTGAGACTTTTCTCCTACTTTCTGTCTGTTGAAGTGAAAACAAATTTCTGGTAATTATACTTCAGATCACAATGGCAGCAAGAGACCAAGTATCTTTTGCAAGATTGCTTGGGTGTGACAGAGCTTTCTCTTTGTCCAGCTGCTGAAGACTGCTTAGCTGCCTTTCTTAGCTGCCTTTAGCTGTGCTGAAAGAGCAGTCTGTTCCCTGATGCCCAGTTGATGATTGATTAATGAAAAATAATGGAAAAATAACTGGATCTTCCAGGAACTCAGTGGGCTACAGAATCATTTCCCCTAAACTGCAATCTTAGTCTGAAAAGTAAAGGGGGAGGTATCTTCTTCTCTGATCTTTGTTGAGTTTCTCCCATTCAGAACACTAAAGAGCACTCTGTGTTTTGGCCATCCACTGAAGTTAATCAGTCTTTTCTTTTTATTTCACACTAGCTGTACCCGGCCACGCGTTGCTGTGGCTCAGTCTGGTAAAAGCGTCTGTTGCTTTTATGTCCAACAGATGGCGCTGTTTTTCAAAAAAGCATGTTTTTACCTGTCACAGGTGTGACATCTATATAATATAGGTATATAAAAACAAGTGCGTATTCGAATGCAACGGTGTGTCAAAATTTCAAAGCAATCAGTAAAGAACTTTCAGAGATTTAAGATTTTGAACAAACGAACATTTACATTTTTATTTATGTAGATTGCAGGCTTTGAGTAAGCATGACCTAAAATCAGAATAATCTGGGGAGTGTTAAGAATTATGATGTGCTAATATATGTCTTCAGACAAAAGTAGATTTATGAATGACTATATTTTGTTATGTTGTTCCTTTTTAGTAAAGTGTATTTCTATAATATTTGACTTGTTTGGGTTGCTAATCTGTAGTGAATTTCCAATATCGTTGGGTATAAGAAGTATAGAGTGTGAGAAAGAATGTGAAAGTTTGCCCCTCTGATGTCAGAGGGAGAAAATTCTGTCAGAGTTTCAATATTCTCTCATTATAGTCTACAGCAGTGGTGGCAAACCTATGGCACGCATGCCAGAGGCGGCAATCAGAGCCCTCTCTGTGGGCACGCGCACCATGCCCTGGAGATGGCAACTGTCCCTTTTCAACCAGCCGCCTGCTAACTCGCCAAGGTCCCACGTGGCCGGATGCATCCCAGCATGGCTGGTTTCCCTCCCCCCTCCCATCCCTCCTGGTCTCACATGCTCTCCTTTTCCTGGGCACGACCTACTGCATCACCTCCTCAGCTGTCGGCCATCCGTCCAGCTCAGAGGCGGTTTCTCTGAACTGCTGGGATGGGCTATGGAGCCCCACAGTGTGCCAGTCGATGGGCCGGCAGGCTGTGGCTGCTGACGGACACTGTTGGCCCCCATGCGTTCCTGGCCTCTGTGTGCGGGGGCCGATGGTGTCAAGCAGCAGCCGCCCCGGCCCCTGCCTCTCCTTGCCCTGCAACAATGGCACCCTCGTGCTGCCTCACCTTGCCTCGCCTCATCCCTCAGGATGAGCCTCCTGCCCACCGCCCACCTGCCAGGGACCCACTGGATCTCCCCCAATCTTGCCCAACCCCCACAGGCATCCCTCCCCATGAGCAACATCAAGGTGACCACCTTGGCCACACCCACCCAATCTGCCATGACCACAGTCACGCCCATTCAGTGGGCCTCGCCCACCTGGCACCCGGCGATAAATAAGTGGGTTTTGGGTTGCAGTTTGGGCACTCGGTCTCTAAAAGGTTCGCCATCACTGGTCTACAGTTTCTAAAATTAAATAGAGTTCTATTATTTCTTGTGTTTGTTTCTTAGCCGTACTTCAAAGGGCTGAAATAAAATAGATAGATAGATAGATAGATGGATGGATGGACGGACGGACGGACGGACGGACGGACGGACGGACGGATGGACGGACAGACAGACACATAGTTAATGACTCCTACAAGTTCTACCATTAACATCATGCCTTGGATCAGATGTAGCATTAAGTGATAATTACTGTAGTTTGAGCAAACCCTGGCTTATATTTCTAGTTCATAGATAAACAGTAATAAATCCCAATTCAGAAGTAAAAATAAATCATGGAGAGAGGTTTCCTTGTCAGCAGAAGCCAAACATGACCAGACAATATGCAGAAACTGTGCATTTTATTTTGTGTGACTGAAAATTATCACTTACTATTTTATTGATTATAAGTACTGAAACAGTGGCTAAATTCCAGAAGCAGTGTCCTCCCAGAAAGTAGAAATTTGAGGTATATTGATATGAAATCATAGTTAAATATGAATATATTAAAAATATTATCACATAAACTGAAATATCTAGGGGTGAATTTCTTTCCTTTGCAATAGTAAGTTCAACTGTAAGTACCCATAGCAATTATAAATTATAAATTATGTTTATAATGCAGTATAGATAGTATTTGACTCATGAATGTAATGGACTCTGGTTGTTAATGGTGAGAAGACTGTAAAGCAGAGGTCCCCAACCTTTTGGGCACCAGGGACCAGTTCCTTGGATAGAGGTTTTTCCATGGACCGGAGGGTGTGTGGTTTTGTGTGCTGCCTGCATCCCGCGGATGGAGCTTTGCTTGTTTGTGCGGACCAGTTGCTGGCATGTCGTGGCCCGGTACCAGTCCACAGACCAGGGGTTGGTATCCCTATTGTAAAATGAAGCACCTACATGATCACATAACTTATAAGCCCTCCCTCATCCCTGCTATTTCCAACATCAATTCTTTTACTCTTTTCTCCAACATTCTTCCAACATTCTACTGCATATAAGGATTTTGAGCTTTGACTTTGGACAAAGCAAGGCTGAACCAATCTGTACTGGATGAACTCTCTTGCCTCCCTGCATGCCAATGTACCATATATTTCCCAAGGAATGCTGCTATACTTCTCCCAATTTGCTGCATTCTTCACTGTGCTACAGCTCTTCATATAATACCTACTTCATCTTTTGCTTTCCCCACTGAGATATTGGAACAATTGTGCCATTTGCTTTAAACCTCTCTTGGGCTCTTCATCTAGACTTTGCCTTCTCCATGTGGGCTAATATACTCATCACAGCAATCACTGGAACTCCTATCTTGCTGTTTTCAATCTATGTATTTTTTCTATATCAATACCATTGATCTTCCATTTTGGATGCAGATATTTTCAATTTTTCAATTTTTAAAAAATTCTGAATACTTCTTGATTTAATAATTTATTCATTACATATTTGCTAGAATAATAGGTTGGGAAAAAGTCTTTTTAATTGGAATTTATATGCTTAATAATTTATTTAACAAAAAAACCACAATTGAGCAATGGGATTTCTGATTAAGTGTACATAGCACTAAGTTGTAAATTGAACACATCATTTTGAAAATGAGAGGAGTTAGAGATCTTCCTATTAAAGCATAAATAAACTCCTAATCATTTACAGAACTGCATTTGAGCTGCTTCCCTAACGTTTGTGGTTTTCAGCCCAACTTCTATATATTCAGGTAGTCTTCAACTTACAACAGTTTATTTAGTAATCATTCAAATGGCACTGAAAAAAATGACTTATGATCATTTTTCACACTTACAACTGTTGCAGCATCCCTGCAGTCACATATTCAAAATTTGGATGCTTGGCAACTAACTTTTATGATGGTTGCAGAGTCCTAGGGTCATGCAATAGCAACAGAAACTTTGAACTCAATTGTGGTCGTAAGTTGAGGACTACCTGTATGTATGTGTGTGTATACCCACAAATGTACACATAAACACACACACACACACACACACACACACACACACACACAGCATATATATAATTAATTCTTTGTTAGTAATCCAAATATATATATGTAGGTCTTTGGTTATTCAGGTTTTCTCCTGCGTAAAATTGGAAGTGTCTTGGCAACGTTTCGATGAAGTCCCATTCGTCATCTTCAGGCTGGTGTTTTCAGCTTCGTGCTTCTAGGAGTAATGTGAGATCCCAGCTGTTTCTTCCTTTTATATATATACACACACACACACATATACATACATACATACACACACACATACATACACACACACACAAACACACACATACACTCTATCTCTATATAGCTAGATATCTAGATATCTAGATATCTAGATATATCTATATATACACACACACATCATCATATATACTATATAGCATATAAAAATTGTAGGACTGAATATCAAAATATAAAGATACATGCAAACATACATAATATATACACATAGATACTACAAGTAAAAGAGCAAACTAAATATAAATCATTATGATGAATTATATTTATAACTCAGTGGTGCTGTTCAATGAAAAAAAATGAGAAAGGACTTTTAAAAAATATTTTGTTGTATGACTATTTAGATCAGAGAATAGCAATTTTTACTTGTAATGAATTATTTTAGCGTGGAATAGTGAGTTCTGTATGTGCCTAATAAAGGTTACTAAAATGAACCAGGAAACTGAGAAGAGAGCTGAATAAGAAATTCTACATTGAATCACAGTTAATACAAGAAAAGAGCAATGCATTCCCTAGCTATGATTAGATCTGGCAGTTATATTATAGTTAATAACTTCTTTCTAAGACAGAATTGAAAAGTTATTTTTTGGTTGGTTGAATGAATTTACATCATCCAAGTCAGAATCTGGATCGAACAGTGCTTTTCCTTTGTCCATTGTGAAGGTCTATGACTCAAAAACCCAAGATGAAAAGTACATTATAGCCTCCAGGAGAAAGAAAAAAAAATATTGCTAAGAATTTATTGCCTTTTTTGTCATCCAGTCTTTTGATCAAAGTGACTTTATAAGGGGTTTAAGTGTTTAAATATATGGATCAGCTATCTTCCAAAATACAGTAGGAAACATCCTATCCAGAAGAATGAGACTTCTTCCAAAGTGAGAATTCAGTACGGTACTGCTATAATTGATTATGTGTCATCAAGTCAGTGTCGACATAGATACTGGTAACAACATACAGATTTTCTACATGATAGTCTGTCCTTAACCTGATATTTCAAATCTTCCTGCCATGCATTATTGCTACTGTAACCGATTCTATCTGCCTTGCTGCTGGTTGCTCCTTCTATTTCCTTCCACTTTCCCAGCATTATAAACTTCTCTAGAAAACAAAGTATTGCATAATGTGTTTGAAGTAGGATAATTTGAGTCTGGTGATTTGTGCCTCTAATGAGAACTCTGGATTGATTTGTTCAATGATCCATTTGTTTATTTTCTAGGCTGTCCATAGTATTCTCAAGAGTTTTCTGTTACACTAAAGTTTAAAAGCATCAATACTCTTGGATGTTATTTCAGATAACTGCTGTTACACAAGCTAAAATTGGAAGAAAATATTAAGCAAAAATGAGACTGCAACAAATGAACATTTTCTTCTTCCCTCCATAAAGTACAGCATAGATTAATTAGTTCCTGTGTCCATTTTTACCATTAATGAACACACATTTGAGCAACTGTTTGCAGGTATAACAATGATGAAAAGTAACCTTACAATCAATCCTTGCATTTACAACCTTTGCAGATCTGTAAAGCAAAGGAAAGCTGAAGTAAATACCATAACAAGTCACAATTTCACTTAATGATCTCTTTGCTTAATAACCAGGTTGCTAGCCCAATCATGATTGATAAACAAGGGAAGTTTAGTGGGGAGGAAAGATTACCTTCTTGCTTACTATGGATTTTATTTATTATTATTTATTATTATTTTATGCCAGTGATGGCGAACCTTTTAGAGGCTGAATGCCCAAACTGCAACCAAAAACCCACTTATGCATCGAGTGCCGGGTGGGTGTGACCCATCGGCTGGGTATGGCCAATTGGGTGGGCGTGGCCCATTGGGTGGGCGTGGCTGCGTTGGTAATGGCAGACTGGGTGGGACTAAAAAGTTCAATCAATCAATTCCAACTTTGCAAGATCTTTTTTTTTCCCTCAAGAAGTTGAAATTGACTGATTGAACCTTTTTTTTTTTTTGC
Source organism: Protobothrops mucrosquamatus (assembly GCF_001527695.2). Classification (NCBI taxonomy): domain Eukaryota; kingdom Metazoa; phylum Chordata; class Lepidosauria; order Squamata; family Viperidae; genus Protobothrops; species Protobothrops mucrosquamatus. The sequence continues at coordinate 592,007 of NW_015386937.1, forward strand.
ACACAGTGGCGGAGGCCTAAAGCGAAAAGGTTTTATAAAACCCAACTGAAGGCCTAGGACTGGGGCGACAGCACACGTGCCCACATAGAGGGCTCTGAGTGCCGCCTCTGGTACCCGTGCCATAGGTTCGCCACCACTGTTTTGTGCTGTCCATCTCCCTTACAAGGTGACTCAGAGCTGCCAAAACAAGGAAGCTTGAAATCCTCTCTGCATAACAGAAGTGTTATTTCAGGGAAACAAAGTATTGACTTTCTAGAGGAAAGAATTAAGACTTTTATGTTAAATGCATTTCCAACAACAGACATAATACTTGATCTTACAACCTGATGATGGCAGTTTGGTCACACTGCATTTTCAAATGTAGTCACATTGCACTTTAATATGCATAGAATTGAATGTTACACACATTCAGTGTGAGATTTCTTGATGGATTTGTGCAGATATATACAATTGTCCAGTTTTTAATTGTCCATTCCGTTGATGTCACTGACAATACATAGCAGAGGAAACTTTTAGTTCTGTGCCTGATCTGTTGGAAAAAAATGTTATAATAGAGCTTCAGGATTTTTGTAGACAGCAGCACTCTTTGCTATGGAAATTGGTTACAGGAAATAGACATTTTGATTGCTGCACCAGAGAATGAACAAATCTAATGTTTTTCATTCTTTCTTACAACAGCTACTACCTTTGTATCTAGCAGTATATAATCATGTGTTTAGAATAGATTGATGTCTTTCACACACATGCACACACATAATCATACAGAAAAAAACACATCTTAGGACCTTAGAAAAATATTTTTTTCCTAACTAGCAGTCTGTATATAGTTGATTGATATGGAATGGATATTTATATCAAATATTTGCTAAATTATTAGCAGAGAAATCTTATATGTTTTATTTCTGATCTACAGTGATGGACACTCACTCTATATAAACAAACTCATAGGTCAAGGAATTTGGAATTCAAATATTAAGAACAAATGGCTAATAATTCCTACATATGCCAGACCCTAATAATTCCTACATATGCCAGAGATGAGTGTGATGATGATGATGATGTAAATGATAAATAGCATAAATTAATGAAAGAAATTAAATAAAAATAGGTATATAGTATGTCTGTGAAACAAATATATATAAGAATTTCATGTGGAATACAGTTAAGGAATAGGTGCAGACATATTTTGAATAAAGTATGAATAAAAGAGCCAAAATGCAGACATTGGTGTCAGCAATTTGTGGATGCTTAAGTAAGTAGGAATAAATTAGGAATCAATCAGATTTGAAGGTTATGCCCCAGATGAATTGTATTAATGGATGATTTAGGGATAAATTAGGGAAATTGTAGGACATTCTGAATAAAACATTTGTATAGAGGTGAAAAAGTATTCTGTTAATTTTAGTGACATAAATGGGGTTACTATTAGTGACATAAATGGGAACTTGAAAAGTAACTGAACTACTAAAAGGCTGACAAATGACTCAACTGGCTATTCAAAGACTCAGGAATGCATTTAAAAGATCTGTTTGCAGAAGTATGAAGCATATGCACCAGAGGATGAAAGCTCTTTGGATATGGAATGGATGTACTTATTATATTTGTCAGAGGCTCCTTAAAGAAGCCGTGTCTTGTTTAGTAACCACATGGACCTAGGAATATAAGTGTGCTCATTAAGGGGATGAGGATAATATGAGGCTGTTGAATAACACCAAGCAATGAATCTGTAGCAAAACATCTGTGATACATTCACCAGAGAAAAGGTTTTAAAGGGCTTAAGCCAAATAATATCTTTTTCTTTTGTGAAAATACATCATAGATGTGACTTTCCAATTACTGAAAAGAAATTCAGTCTATTTATCTCTGGCTTTTTGTTAGATTATGTCTGTCAGAGGTCCTTGCCACACCCCTGAACAACATTGTTCAAATGAACCTTTACCTGAACATATGAATGTAAATGAATTTTTGGTTAAAATATATAGCAATGGACAAAGGGTTCATATAGCTAAACATTTAAATTGTCTTTTAAATTTAAAATGCCCTATTGATTGCTCTAATAGCCATGTGATTTTTACATGATTCATTAGGAAAATTTGTACAGATTTTGCTGTAGACATATAATGAACAGATTATTAGAGCTGTGAAAAACCTTTGAAGGGACACTTTGTTTTGACAACAGTCAGATGGAAATATTTTCTATTGTTAGAAGTAAGTCTTCATCCTGGTTCATCCAAGCCGGGAATAAATAAGCAAACATGGCAA